>NC_051185.1:64550945-64713259 GCF_013339695.2 Rhipicephalus sanguineus | reverse complement strand
CGGGCGCGTCACGGCACAAACTAGTATGAGCAGCGCAGAGTTAGGGCTTTTTGACGACCGCGCGTGGCAAGCAGCCTAGCACTAAAACGCGAAGTCCCTAGCCATTTTAGTCCCTAGCAGGCTGGAGCGGAGCGCGGGGAGTAGCGGGGAGCGATTGTAAACGCCATGGTTGCGCTGTGTGTGTTGTGCGCCAGCGCGCCAGTTTGTATTTTTGTAATATTGGCGCCTCCTCGAATGTGATGATACGTGGTGTTGGCTGTTTCGTGCAAGTGGAGTGAATGCGCACTGACGACGGGTACTTGCTGCTGTTTGGTCGCTTTTAAGTGCGATCAGGACTGATTGCAGTATGGTTGCAATTTGAGTGGCGGTATTTGTACGGATTACTTGGACCGTGCAGCAGGGACAGGTGTCACACGAGCACTTTTGAATCGCTGGCAACGTGAGGAGCGCTCGGGTACAGCAGTGTTGTGTGTGTACGCCGGTGAGCTTTGCACTAGGAGTGGAAGCTTGCGCCGTTCATGAAGTAGCAAAACGTGAGGATATCCTGCGCTCACGGTTGCATGCGCGCACAGTACATCTTGTCGGTTGTGAAATATCAGCTAAGGCTTCTTGCGCTGTCGCAGTTAACCTTGCAGTTTTTTTTTTCTCAAAGGTTGCATTAGTAAAGGACCGAGGCAGTTGCGCGGCCTTGGCACTTCTATCTTCTTGCTCTGGAATATTGCAACTTTGACCAGCAACATTATGCTTGCCTAAAAGCCCTATCTAAATTATTGCGGCGCAGTACTAGTACTTCGTTTACGGTGCTTCAAAGCAAGTTATGTACAAATAGATAATTTTATTGAAATGTGCTGGTGTTCTCTTTTTACCGTGTGCTGGAGCCTTCCGTAGTGGTTATAACTCATCTAAGTGCAATATTTACAATATTTAGCATCGATGTTCTACTTCGTTACACATACACCAGACTAATCATATCTATCCATTTTGTGTGTCTGGCATTCTTTGGTTTAACCACTGTGGAGCATGTTGGTTTAAACCACTGTGGAGGTCTGAATAAGGAGGTGCCATTGCAGCATCTAGTGCAGGATGCAATACAACACTGAGCAAGACTGTGGCAATCGTGTTATTTTAGTCTGCCTTTGTGTTGTGTCCTGTGCTAGATTCTGAAGCATTAATAGGTCATGCTCCCAAATGCAATGTTTGTGAACTGTTGTTGAAGACAGAATGACCCGCATTAGGATTGACCAGTCCAACATTTTTGCATTTTTTACTTGATAATGGGATACAATGCCAATGGTCACATTTGCACATTTTTCTCCAGGGTCTTAAGGGCTATTGATGAGAGATTAGCGCTTTTTAAGCACTCCTCTTGCAGACGCACAGGAAAGTGCATGTCAGGTGCCATGTATATAATGCACAGGGAAAGCTTTTGGGAATGCCATAGTGCACCATATTTCATCTAATGTCACTTCCTGTATCAAATATGTTTGCAACAGCCATTATTCAGACTGACTGCATTTTCTTTATCAAGTAGCCATATTCTGAGATGAGTACTTCAGTATGCCAGCTATACTGCATTGAATTTGCTTTCAGAGGGTGAGAAAATCATTTCCTAGGTGGCTTAATTGTCATATTTCACTGGACTCCCCCTTTTTCCCTAACCATTAAATAAGCTAAGCCACGACAGTTTTGTATTGTGGCACTGCCTGATGCTGTATGCGGGCGTATTGTTGATGCACTTTTATATTGCAACTGCATGACTCGTGCTCAAGTGACAGGGTAATTTGCATGTAGTGGGTGAGGTGCCAAATTTCAATGAATGCTACGTCTGGTGCGGTAAATTCGCTCTGTGAGACTTGATAACTTTCCACAAGGCATGTGGCAAAATAGTCTGCAATGCACTTACTTTGCGGGCAACTGAACTTGTCCATTTATTGATATACTAGTTGTAGGAACACTGACTCTGCATAGACATGTAACCATTGAAACACACAATGGTGTCCAAGTGTGTGCAAACATTCACTTCTCAATGCTAGTACTGAACACAGGCTTGAATAAATGGCACACAGTGCAGCAGCTCCTGGAAGTACCACAGGTATACACATAAAGCATATTTATTTACCAAAGTAATTCATGAAGCAAGAGTGCATATAGGCTGCTATTATGTTTGTATAACTTTATCTGCCTCCAAGAGATCCCTGTGACAATGGACAACATTCTGTTAGAATCACTATACTAACACATGGTTTAAAATTTCAGGCACACTGCATTTAGATAAAAAAAAATCAAACAAATCTTATTTATCTATCGCTCATTCAACACAATTGTTTCTTTACAACCCTGTCATACAGAGTGGTGCTACATGGAAACTGTACGTGCAATTACGTAGTGGGTGCCAACTGCATAGCAACTCTCAGATGAGTTGGTGCTCTGTACTCGTGTAGCAACTATCAACTTCACCTACCCCTGTACAGTAGGTGAAGTTTCATCTGTTTTTAGCTCACAAGTACTTGGTTGCATTTAACCCATGAACTTCGAGAACGTTCGGTTTACGGTTTTTAGACCTTAAGATATTCTGCAAAGGACAGGCTTGCTGTGGCTACTACCCGAGGGCCATGAAGGGATTGCTTCCCTTTGATTCAGCACATTTTAAGACAAATAAGAGAGCTACAGCTTTGATGTGCCTGGAATCTGCTCTAAAAAAATTGTGCCCACATCAAATGGTGCCCAATTTTGAGAACCCCATATGCAGTCTTTCGGCTGCAGGGTTCCCCAACTCAGTCTTGACTGCTCTTCCTGCTCTTCCTGAAACCCTCCGCTAAAAATTGAACGTGAAACAGGATGCGCAACTGCGAAGGATCACCAGAAGACCCTTAGGCCACAGGTTGTACAATACGTTCATATAGTTGCCCACTATCTTAAGAAGATGGGAAGTAGGCACGGTGTCACAACTTGTTTTTCTACTCCCAATAAGGTGGGAAAGCTGTGGCCATGCATTTGCAACACCAGTAAATGTGGATGCTGGAAGAACCACAAAACGCTTTTGGTCAAGTGTTCCACAGGAGTGGCATATTGCATTCCCATGTCATGTGGGAAGTTCTACATTGGCGGAACTGGGTGGGCGCTTTGTCAATCACCATTGGGGGACACGTATAAAATTGTAAAAGGTAGATTACAAGTACGCACATTTAGTTGCTCATGTCAGCAAAATGTGTGGCCCGGTTTAAAGGGACGACGGTTTGCGATAGGAGTGAAGGCAGTACTCCACGTATCAGTTTAGAAGCCTATCATATTAAGACATTTGATAAGTGCACTAGCACCATCTCTTGCCCTCTTTAATGCTGAGTTTCATCTTCTGGATGCAGCTGTTACATCTTGGATCTCAAAGGAAAATAAAAGTAATGTTTTTGTGTGTTAAACCTTGTATTGCATCCCTCTTTTTTTTCCCCATGCTTCACTCTGGCATATATAAGGTGTGTCATTCAGTTGTAGGTCAGCGCTAGTGTGTCCGTGTCGTCTCTAGTGGCAGTGGGTCCAGCCAGTGGATGATCTGGGGAACCCCTTGCAGTGAGAGAGAAGAGGTTCAGAGTAATAGATTAACACAACATGCAGCTGAAACAGGTGGCTTTTATTTCTCCCTGGCAAAGCACTGGTCAGAGTAATGTGCCACGCCGATTCGATGTTAACAGCTTGTTAACAAGCTGTGCTGTCTGCAGCCACCTTCAACCTCTTTTTTAACAATGTTTGTTCTTCAAATATTGAAAGCTAGAGAAAAGTGTCTCGCGCACATATGCCGAAGACAACTGCAACAGAAGCTTTGAAGCCATCTGATAGAGAAGGTGGAATTATAGGTTAGCTTTGCCGCAGTGCACAAGTTTACGCGGCGAAGCATACCACAAATGAAAAAGGGGCCGCTGTCGCAGGTAATAGTCAGCCTCCAAAAAAGTTTTTTTTTTTTTTTTTTTGATGAGTGTCGCGGACCCGTTAGGGTCCGTGGCAATCCAGTTCAGAACCACTGCCCTAGTGGGTGTGTTCGCGCGATTACTCGTCAACAATGAACCAACCTGCCCAAAAGGAAGTATTGACGATGTTTCGTTCTGTCTTGGGCGATTTGAACATTGCGCGCGTTTTTGCTGTTAAATGGGAAAGAGAAAACGATGAAAACAAGAATCTACAAGGTGATTAAGGCACAGACCAGTTTGCTTTTAATGACGGGAGTTCAACAAAACGGCGCACAATGCATTCGCACTGGCTTTCCACGCGAAATTAACCGACCAAGCACAAATGATTGGAAGCAGCGACGCAATAACCCGTCTGCGGCTACAGCCTGTTGCCACACTACAGCCTGCTGAACGGCAAGGAAACGATTGCGGATCGTGTTCGCCGCAGAATACTCTAACATAATTTACTTACATAATTGGCATGTATGTACAGTACGTACTCGTCCGTAAACAACTGGAAGCTGCCGATGCAGTCGCTTGCCGTTTGCAGTCGTTTACACGTTGCGAAAAGAAGCCCCAATACAGGGCATAGCGACACCGGCTGGTTATCTGAATGATGACGGGGCCGACAGCGACCGAGCTCTTTTCCGACGTTCGTATGTTCCACGGAGAAATGAATGTTGATATCCGAGGCTTTCTCTTCCACACAACACGGGACAACACCTACCGCGTGCTTTCGGTTTTCGCCCTGACTTGTCTCGCCTTCAAACGGGCTTCAGATGGAAAAACAAAAACAGAAAAAAAGTTGCCGTGACGTGTATAGTGACGTCAATGCAAAAGTCACGTGACCAGGAGAGGCACTTTAGGGACTAAAACGGCTAGGGACGTTCGCGCATTTTGGTGCCTAGGACGCGCGCGGTTGTCAGGAAAAGCACCTAGCTTCTCGCGCTCGTGATAGTTCACGCCGTGACCGCGCCGCGGCGCTGCAGTCGCCGGCTGGAGTTGGTCGGGATTGTAAAAGCGCTGGTCGCCGCGGGATCTCGCCACGTGCCTGCGCCCTCGCTAAGCCGTGCGTTCGAAGAAAACAAGAAAAAAAAAAGCGCTCAAGGTCATGACGCACGCTGACGAAGGGACGCACCTCCTTGCACCCCTCGCCCTCCCATCGCCCTCCTTGCGTGACGCCCCTTGATCTAGAGAAGTAACGACACTCTCCACCGCGCGCGCGTTTCCTCCTCGATTCTCCTCGCCTGGCGGCGGCGCGCGCTGCGCACGGCGCCATTTTTCGCCGCGGCTCCCGCGGACGCGCCGCAGAATTCAATGAGGCGCGTGATTTCTAGCCACCAGCGCGCCAGTGTGTGTAATAACTTTGAAAAATGGTGATAACAAGATCGGAGACCTGAATGAAGGTTTATTTAAAGATTAGTATATCCGAGAGTCGTGGAAATGGGGCATACTAATTTAAAGTATACCTTTACAGAGCGCTTCATTAGTGCAGGGCGTTTTTTCCTACCAACGTAACATGCTTCACATTTGCATCTGATATAATTTAGCTTGCGTCATGTGCCTGTGTCTGGGTTTTTGTCTCTTTCCCTCCGCACGCATGTGCAACACAGGTACTACAGCGTCGCATCTTGTAATGACTTCGATAGATAATAGATTGTACACCCACGTGTTATGTTGACGTGACAGTACGTTTGCGCGGTGGTTCTCCGAACTGGAGAACAAGCTGCGCAGTGTAAGTACGATCAGCGGCGCCAACAGTAACTCTTCTACCGCAATAACGAAGCGCCGGAGAAAGATTTTTCAGGATAATATGTTGGCGTTGGTGTCAAAGAAACTAGCACTCGGTTTACCTGTGAGAGGAGACATTCCGTAGCTTGTCGATAAGTACACGCCTCTAGTAACGTACAATAGTTCACACGAAAATGCCGTTACAATATGTAGTAGCAGAGTTACAGTTGTGATTTTTATTAGGCAAAAAATATCAGAGCCATAATGAGAGTGCAATATCAGTAGGATATTTTGTTTTCATGCACGTGGAATTCGTTGGCTGATACGTAAAAAAAAGAGCATCGTATCATATTCAGCAACAGAATCATCGCGAAGCAGTAAAGTTTCGAAAAAGACAAGAAAGAAAACTGGTAAGAGTATATCACTGCGCAAATATAGACCGTTTTACACTTTAACAGAAGTTTCACAGAGACAAAAGGTGGACGGAAGATGATCTCGCACTACTAGGAGGAGGAGGAGCAGAGAAGAAGAAAAACGGAAAGACAGGGAGGTTAGCCAGTTCTCAGACCGGCTGGCTACCCTGTGCTGGAGAAAGGGGAAGGGGGAGTAAAAGATGATAGAAAGGAGATGTTACAAAAAGAAGAAAAAAAAGAACAATAGTACTATAAACGACACTGCTTAAAGTCTATGAGACTAGTTTTGCGCAGGGCTGGGCAGTATCGCGATACAAGAATATCGCGATAGTATTTCAGAGATACTTTTGAGTATCTGTATTTCTGTATCGAGATACATTTGCAAAATGTATTTGTATCTCAGTAGTGAAATACATTTACGATGTATCGCCTGTATCGCGATACTATGCTGGACACGGGTATCTCGTTACATTGTTTTTTGTGTCGGAAATGGGTTGAGGCGTGTTTCCAATGGGGGAATGGCGTTTTTTTTGTGCCAAGACAAGCAAAGGCGCGCCGCCGGTCGCCGACAGATAGGGCGGCGATGGTTTCCGCTCAAGCACAGAATGGTCCCTGTGGTAAAGCGCGCGACGCCGCAGACGGTAGAATCGCGGGGGCAGTGTTGTCGGCCTCTGCCGACGAAAGTCGCTGTCTCTCAAGGTCAGTGCAGCACGCCTAATTTTTTTCAGGTGGCAAGCTATTACTTCGCGACCCCCCGCGCGGATACCGCCTTGGAACAGGCTTTGCAATGCTTCGCGTGCATTCAGTTCTCAAAGCGGCGGCACTTCCAAAAGCAATCCCGTAGTCGCGGCGGAAGGGACTAATAAAGGCCCGAACACACGTACGCGTTGCAGCGCGTCAACGCGTGACTTTTTTGACGCGGCGTCGCGCCCTCTCCTATGGGGAGAGGGGCGCGCTTGACTACGCGAAGCTGCGCGCCCCTCCCTCTCCATAGGGGACGGAGCACGACGCCGTGTCAAAAAAGTCACGCGTTGACGCGCTGGCAACGCGTACGTGTGTTCGGGCCTTAAGAATGGCTATCTTTACGCGCTTTTAGCCACCTCTCCAATGTCAGGGTGCGTTCCTAATTGATTATATCGGTGAAACGGTCGTTTGTGGTACAGGCTCCCCCACCGCCGGAGCCGACTTCGCCTGTTGCGGCTTTCTGAAAGGATGTGGTAGCGTCGTGGTGGTGACAGCTTCATTGAAGCCGACAGGGTCAGATGGCTTCGGATTCCGAAGATGGGGACAGACTTCGGATTCTGAACAGTCAGAGCAACCCAAGTGAGGGCGGAAGCGTTTCGGTATCTAGATGACCGAGAAGGAGATATCGCCACGCTGCAGGGCAATCCGGCTATGAAGGCGATATTTATTCACTATAACACGAATTTGTGCTCGCCTTCAGCGGTAGAACGACTTTTTTTCTTTCGTGAGTCTTGTGCTGAGGCTGAACCGACGCTGTTAGAAGACAGCCTATTTGAGATGTTCATACAGTAACCTTCTCAGCAAAGCAAATCTTATGTGCAAAGTAAATGCATACTTTTTCTCAATTCACTGGTGTTCATTAGTGATTCGAGTGATTTGGGCAAAGTGTGCTATTTCTAGCATAGCTTAGTTTGTTCGCCAAGTATGTCGATTTCGGTGTCCAATCCTTGTTACTGTTGCTGTGAAATAGTTTATTTTTATTACAGTTGTAATTATGTGATTATTGCTAATTATGTACTTTGTCCACCCCCTCCCCTGCAATGTCTTAATGGCGCTGAGGGTACTGTAATAAGTAAATAAATGAACTGAATGTTTCGATGCACTGTAACTTTAATTACAACATTATGCTGCACTAATAAGTGTCTTTGCGTAGTATGAGCATCCTCCAAATAAAAAAGTATTCCAGTATCTGTATCGCTGTAAGTCTATTCCGGAATACTTTTTTCGTCTTATTGGCAAAAGTATCTCAAAATATCCCGTTACGTTAAAAAGCAAATGTATCTCAGTATCTGTATTTTAGGCTTCCAGTTCATGTATTTCGATATCTGTATTCCGGAATACTTTTCTGAGTATCTCTGCCCAGCCCTGGTTTTGCGCAAAAAGCGCAATAACGCTTTCAAAGCTTTCTGTGCCGAGGATGGTTTCGGCCAGAGTCCTAAGATATTTTCCTCCGACAGTGGACGATTGTCAAGTCTATTTAACACTTCGGACAGTTCGTCTCGTTGTGCACTGAAGCGAGGACACTCACAGAGAAGATGGGCAATTGTCTCCTCGCAGCTACAGTTATCACATGTCGGGCTGCTGGCCATTCCAATTCGAAATGAGTAGGTCTTCGTGAAGGCCACCCCGAGCCACAGGCGGCACAGGAGCGTCTCCTCAGCCCTAGTTATTCCCGACGGAAGACGGAGCTTAGATTCGGGTCCAAGTTGTGAAGATGGACGTTGGTAAATTCCGTCGAGTTCGACTGTGGCCAAGTGTAAGCTCACGTGCATGGGAACGAAGCCTTGTTGCGGCGTCCATTCTTGACAGCGGTATAGCTGCACAATGTAGAGCATCATGGGCAGATCGGGCAGCTTCATCAGCACGGTCATTCCGTAGATACCGCAAGGCCCGGTATCCACTGATAGATTAGGCTGTGGTGCTTCTCAATGGCGCGGTGATGAAGCAGTCTTATGTCAGCGACTAACTGTTCATTAGGTCCATGACGATATGGGGACTAATGCACTGGAGCGCTGCTTTGGAGTCAGAGAACACTGACCACGCCCTGTGGCGTTTCTTCCACTACGAACTTCTAGAGCAGCACGGATGGCGGTGAGTTCTGCAGCCGTCGATGATGTCAAATGGCGACGTCTTGAACTTTATGGTGACGGATTTCTCGGGTATGACCACTTGCCCCTGCTGAGCTTGTAGAAGAAACTGAACCGTCCAGTATAAATGTGAAGGCGTCCACTGTGTTTTGGTGGCAGGAACAATAGAGTGGCGTGCCTGTAGGGCCAGAGATGACGAGTGTTTTTTCTTTTGTATGCCGGGTAATGGTTATCAGGGCTTCCAGTGGATGTAGACACCACAACGGCAACGGCGGTCTTGCTGCGTGCGTGAAGTTCGTGGGATCACTGCGCTTTGGCGAAGCAATAATTCCGCTGAACGCAGAGTGTTCCCAGCAGATGGAAGTGAGGCGAGGTGGTGTGATGGAATCCGGGCGGCATTGTCTTATGTGCATTCTTAAAGCATCGACGCGAATGATGTTGTGATGGGGTGATCGCGAGCGATGACGACAGGTCGCTGCTGAGGACTGCGCATCTCGGAAGCCCAAGGCATATCCTCAGTGCTTGAGCTTGAATCGACTGGAGTACGCGTAAGTTTGTTCTTCGGGTCCTGCCCATACAGGTAAACTGTAGCGCAGTGAAGCCGAGGAAAGTGCAGTATAACAGTTGAAGCATCGCTCGTACAGATGCACGCACGACTTTCCCGCAAGAAACTTTAGGACGTGTGTGATCATGGCGAGCTTCTTTTTCATGTAGGCGATCTGGGGACTCCAGGACAAGTCGCGATCTATGATTACTCCCAGGAAACGGTGGGTCTTCACGTAGCTGATCGTGCGCCCATTGATTTTGATGACGTATGGGGTCATTACCTTGGCGCGTAAACGCAACCACTGAGCATTTCTCAGACGACAGTTCCAGTCCCGTCCTTGGAGGTATTTTGCCGTCAGTGTAGCGCCTCGCTGAAGCCTGGCCCATACGTGTAGACGCGTTGACCCCTGACGCCCAGATGCAGATGTCGTCTGCGTTATATTGACAGATGCACAGACCGCGGAAGAACGTCAACAAGACCGATGAGCGCAAGGTTAAAGAGTATGGCGCTCAGGACTCCACCTTGAGGTACGCCGCAACAAGTACAATGTTGCGTTGCTGTACCATCTTCTGTCTGAACAAAGAAGGTTCTGTCCTTCAAATAGCTGTAAATCCAGTTGATAGACGCGGCCCCCCAATCCAAGTTACCCAAGCGTCCAGGATGGCTTCAGCAATACATTGTCATATGCGCCTTTCACGTCCAAGAACATTGCTGCAGATAATCTCTTTATGCTTTTTTGTTGCTGCACAGACGTGACAAGGTCAATAACATTATCTATAGAAGACCGTCCACGGCCGAAAGCCGGTCATAGCATCAGGGTATATCTCGTTTATGCTCCAGGTACCACTCTATGCGAGTCAGTATCATCCTCTCCATCACATTTCCAAACAGCTGGCAAGCGCGGATGGGTCGATAGGAGGGCCAAGTCTAGAGGAGATTTACCTGGTTTGAACCGGGGGACAAGTCGGCTGGACTTCCACGAAGGAGGAACCAAATCCGTTACACCACGAGTCGTTGTATACCGCTAGAGGGCGCGCCGAGCTGCTTGTCCGAGTTACAAAGGGCCATGTAGGGTGACGCCATCAGGTCCTGGTGATGACGAACGCTTGCATGCTGCCAAGCTGCCTGAAGCTCCTCTGCAGAGAACATGTTGGCCATCCGGGAATCTCTGGACATCGGCGCGTTTTCCTAGGTTACTCAGGGTGCTCCTGGACCTCTTATTGGCAACTCTGGCGCAGAAGTCTTCTGCCACATCAATTTCGCGTCGACTTTGGTGGAGAGCAAGGCATTTGAAAGGGCGGTGCTGTTGTGGCAATGTTCGTAAGCCGCGGACTATTCTCCATATTTGCGATAGGGGTTTGTGGGGATCAAGCGACTAGCACAATTACATACTAGCTTGTTCTTTACAAACTGCGGCTCTATTTTCTCGTAAGTGACACTGCATGAGAGCTATATATAGCATGTTTTCTTTTGAGGCCCCTTTTTGGAAAGAATATTCCATGCGGATATTCGTGTAATTGAGATTGGCTGCGCATTCACAGTCAAGTCACTAATTTTATGAGCTCTACAACCCGATACAGCCCAAAAAGCACTTAGAAAATAACACTCTACATGCAGTGAGCATTGGTAGAAGTGGTATCCCGTGGCGCGAACAAGCGCTTGTTTTCGAAGGTCTATTCGAGGTATACAGCTTAACAGGAGCAACCGCAGCACTTTTGCGTTAAGCATAGGCATTCATCACATGAATCGTCATATAGCAAGACAACGCCGTAATCAATACCGGTGTCACGCGGGTAGTTTTGGTCGCAATCAGGGCCGATCCGGATTAGGCTCGATCCGGATCAAGTGCTGCTACACGGTAACTTTAATAGCGTTAGGGTTCGAGACCATCGCGATCAGGGGCGTAGGCAGAAATGTCTTTTTGGGGGGGAGGGGGAGGACCACTTTGATCTGAAGTGGGGGCCAGGCAGGCAGATGTGGTCGAGTGTCATTTTGTGCTGTGTGTGCCACGGCAAAAAAAAAAATCAGGGGGGGGGGGCAACGGGCCCGGTGTGCCCCCCCCCCCTTTCCGCGCCACTGATCGCGATATGCTCATCGACATCTGGCTTCCAGATTGTGATTTGATTTACGCTTTCGCTAAACTCGATCCGGATTAGTTTGTACCGTATAGTAGCGATGATTGTTGATCGCGATCAAGAAAATCGATCGGGATTGACTCTGATCGCGATAAAAAGTGCCCGTGTGACGCCGGTACAAGAGATAATCTAGTTTCTTAATTCTGAACGGACAGCGCGTAATTAGTGCAAACGTGACTAAGACGAGCCATTTCGGCCGCACCCTGCTGGATAACGGCTCACTTTCGCAATCATGATGTTCTTGATTTTATGTGGCGCGCTGCTTGTTTTTTTTTTCTTTCGCCGGACCGTTTGTGTCAATATTTTTGTGTGTGAATCCCCCTCTCCTAGAAAAAAAAATCCTCATTTCGCAACCAGCACCAGTAAGGGTGATTCGTTAGTTTTTTTCACCCAAACATTCACGTTAAGCAGATCGTAACAATCAGGACAAGCGCGATCGAGAAGCTGTATCATCGCGCATAATTGTTCGCAGCGGAAAGAAGATGCTGTAGTTGTGCATTGCAGACGCCATCACGTCTACTTCGCGGTATCAGAAAAAGTGCATTACCATTTGTGTGCTGGTTTTTGAAGTTATAGGCGCAACAGCACGGCACAGCGACAGCACAAAGTGCAAAAAACAATGCGTGCGCAACGTTCGCTATGCGGAGCCGCGGCGAAAAATGGCACGAGCGAAAAAGAAAAATACCAGCAAACCGTAAGATCCAAGCGTTCTAAGGGCAACCAGGGGAGTGAAACTTCCTATAGACCCTTTTCGAAAAAGGGCGACCCTAGCGCCGCGCACGCAAACTACAGTCCGTCGCCATTGTGAGGGCACCGCAGCAGACGACGCAGGCTTCGGCAACGTGCCAGTGCGTGACCTTTCAGCACCGCCGAATCGTGAACTGTCATCAACGTTTTTCGTACAGACGGCGTGCTGCAATGGTGCAGACGTGCTGCGTTCCCATGTGCCACCATCGAGGATATCGCGACGAGAATAGCGATAAGGTACGCGATAAAACGTGAACAACAAACGCACGTGCTCTCTCTCCGTACGTGATTTCAAACGGACGTGCGGAAGGCCGCCGTTTTGTAAACGCGCTACAGAAACGGACGTGCTTATTTCACAGCGCCATGTGTAGCATTGCTTTTACGAATGAATAGTCTTCTCCCGAGTGCCTCCATGCGGTGAATTTCGATAGATTGTTTGTGCAGAAATACTGCGAGGGTTCGTAAGGCCAGCCAGAAAAATAAAAATCAAGTTGCGTACCGTTCATTTAGTAGTGAGAGTACTCGCATATCGTAAGCCACGTGTCAACATTTTTTAGTACATACAAACGGGTGTATGCAGAAATTTTTTTCTGGGGGTGGGGGGACCACCTTGACCTGAAGTGGGGGCCGGGCAGGCAGATGTGAGCGGATGTCATTTTATGCTCTGGGTGCCATGGCAAAAACATTTCGGGGGCGGGGGGGCACGGGCCCGGTGTTCCCCCCGCCCCCGCACCCCCCCCCCCTTCCCTGGCTACGCCACTGCATACACATAAACCCAACGCGCGGCGTCCGGAAAATAGTTGCGTGGTGTGGCTTGCGGCAGACAGGATTTTCGCCGGTTGCGATCGCATAGTTTCGCGACAGTGACGTCCTTCCTTTCCTTCGGTGAGAAGTGTGTAGCTTCGGCGAGCCTTTTTCTCCCGGTCCGGGCACGCGCGCGAGTTGGCTGTGGTCACGGTCCCGCAACCGCGGCAGTCGAGCCAAACTGCTCGTCCACCCCGTTGAAGGGTACAAAATGTTGCTCATTGTGCATCGGAAGCACCTCAGTAAGACCAACGGAGAGTACTAGGAGCTCGTTCAAGCACGCAAACGGTGAGATTTCAGCGTATGACACGGAGAACTAGCCGCCAACACAAACATCACAGCACTCACGCATTTGACGGCTCGCTTCCCATGCCCTCACTAGAACACTTTACCCTCACGATGGCGCTGACTATCCCACGCTCCTTTGCGAAGCGAAACTGACGAAAAGCCCGCCGTCAGGTGGCGTATTTATGAAAAGGGACAGGCTTTGAAGTGAGGGAAGCGCAGAGCAAAATGAGATTCGAAGAGAGGCTGAGGAAAATGAAGAAGAGTAGATGGGCAGAGAAGGTTTTCAGGTTTTTGTATAGAAAAAGCGTTGACACGCAGTGGAGAAAAAGAACTAGGAGGCTCACCAGTAAATATACGGCTGGCAGTGCGGGCGATATGGCAACAAGGAGCATTAAGTGGAAGGTCAGAGAGGCGGAGAAGACTTATTGGATGACAGCGATGGAAAAGAAGCCGGCTCTGAGTAACTACCGAAAAGGAAAAAACGAAATAAGGAGGGAAAGGTTTTATGATAATTCAAGGGGAAGCGCTTTACTGTTTGAAGCAAGGTCGGGCTGCCTGAGAACGCGTAGTTATAAAGCGAGATTCAGTAACGAAGAAGAACTATGTACATGCTGCGGGGGAACTAAGGAAACGATGGAACATGTACTGATTGAATGTGGCGATATTCACCCAGGTATACGTGTGGGCACGAGTCTACATGAAGCCTTGGGTTTTAGGGACAACAATGGAAAGCTGAACACGCCCGCGATAGAAATAAGTAAGAGACGGTTAGAGTATTGGTGGCAGAAAAGTAGAGATAAAGTACAAAAATAAATAATTGGGGGGAAAAAGGTTATTCTGCCTTAAGAGGCAGAGAGATGGACTGTGAATTTATATTTTTTGTTATAATAACATAGCTTTAATCAATGTAGATAAGGCATTAGGACAACATGAAACAAGGAAGTTTTTTTCTTTTTTTATTCTTTTTTTATCCTTCGAGCCTGGTGGCAGACATGTCACCGCCCCGTTATAAAGGGGACGCTCATAGCATCCATCCATCCATCCATCTATACCTTCCATGGAACGCGATATTCGCTCGCAGCGCCAGACGAACACCTGGTGTTTGGGGGCGGTGCTAAAACATGGCGGCGCATTGCAGACACGCACTGGGGGACGCCATCTTGATGAGGACTGAGGATCCGAGTGGCGGGGGGAGCGATTTAGCGCCAAATTCAATTGGGATGCACCAGCAAGCCAAATTGAGCGAGTGGCAGGTATTCAGATGGCGAGCGCGTGACCGTCTTCCTGTTGCGCAACCAGCCACATGATCAAAACGACAATCGTTGCGTTCTGATTGATGATGATTTGACCATCCACCTAATTTCGCACCACTTATTCTAAGTAAGACTGTGTTTTAGGGGCGAAGCTCCTTAAGGCGGCACCCGTTCGTCCCTCGTCGTGCTCGTAGTAGTGAGTAACAAGTCTTACCCTTTGACCTCCAAGGTGGTGCCGGTGGGAGATTTCTCCTGTGCGTTGTTGAACAATAAAAAATTCGCAGCGTGCGCGTTAACTAAAAGCCGAATTCTTCTGTCTCTGTAGAAGTGTAAGTGTTAGCTAAAAGCCGACTTCTTCTGTCTCTCATTCCCATTAGCAGCCATTGTTTACCTCCAAGGTAGTGTCTGGTGAGATTTCTCCTGTGCGTGATTAAACAATAAAAATTTTGTTCAAAACGCCGTTGATTGATGAAATAAACCAACGAAAGACGCCAGATGTTTTGTAAAAACAAAACGAAAGAACGCCAGATGTTTCTAAAGCAAAACGAAAAAGACGCCAGCTGCTTAACGAAAGACGCAAGGTGTTTTCTAAAGCAATGGTTTTCTAAACAATGAAAATTCACAGCGTACATGTAAAATTAAAGTGAGCTGCAAGTCGTCATAACTCATCGAACCTTTAGTATAAACGCGCCCGATCTCACGTCGGTGATGATGTACTGGGCAGAATTCACGGAAGATTCACGGTTTACCGATGAACCTCCGCAGCTTCGCCCACTCATCATCATTCACTCCGTGGATATGCTGTGATTTTTGTTTACGTGTACACATAAATTAGACAGAAATAAAGAGCATAGCTTGTTTGAATCTTTTATTGCCTAAGCGTACCATTCATACAGTAAAAAACACAACACAAAACAAAAGCAGACAATCAGAATGTAATAAATAAATTACGCACGTGTATGCTCAATTAAATTACACAGCTACTGCTGCAACCGTATCCTGATATGCCGTGCAAGCGTAGAAAAACAAAACGAGCAGCATGCAGATCGTACCTTTCGCCCGCCGCGGATCCGAAAGAATTTTATGCCGGTATGGCGTGAAGAATTTTGACACCGCTCAGCACAGCACGATTTGTGATAACGGCGCGAATACATTCATGCGTCTGTTTCGCTCAAGCTTGCAAGGGTTTTGCCACTTTCGCTGAAACAAACCTTACAGTGGTAAAAGCGGCCTTTGGGACACCGTAGGCCGCAGCATACACGGGCGCGTGAGAAGAAACGCCCCTTCTTCGCCGTGAGAGATAACACGGTGCAGTTCCCGTTTTCCACTCCGGGTGGCGCTCGTATTTTCGCAATTCTGAACTGCAACCTTTCCGTTCACTTGCGTATTAAAAACACCGGAGTTAATAAGTAAACTGGTAATAAATATAAAATGGAACACGAACGTTCATTTATGCTCGTAGGTATAGTACAGCCCCCAAACATTAGGATCGCTGCGGTCACGGGACAGAAAAACCGCGAAGTTTCACCCCCCTGGGGCAACCGCGAAGGAGACCAATCGTCGCGCAGAAAAAGCGGCGGAGAACGGGATGACGCGAAAGTGGCAAGGAGGGAGAGGAGAACGCGCGCGCGGCGGCGAGTACAATGAATATAGCGGTACTTTCCCAAGATCAAGGGGCTTTGTCCCTGCGTAGCTCTCAGCGCGCTCGCTCGTACGAGAGGAGAGAGAAAGCGCTTGAAGCGTGCGACAAATCCCTGTGACTTCGCACGTACTTGAGGGATTCTAAAAATGTTTGCGGCAGTCGATTCGCGAGGCAATAAGCTCTTTTAGAGAAGCCATTAGACGATTACTAGGGAAGATGTTGCAAGGCCCCTTTAATGTGCTCCCCCAAGTGTGCGCGTCATTCTCTCTTCTATTCTATCTCTTTATCCCTTCCCTTAGTGCAGGGTAGCAAACCGGACATCTGGCTCACCTGGCTGCCTTTCCTTGCTCCTCCTTTTCTCTCCAGGGTAAACTTCCATCCCCATTTACAGCCAAATATCTGATGGCATCTGCGAAGAATGAGCGCGTTTACAGGTGTTTGTCGCACGACTTAGCTCTTTCTCTCTGCCCTCGTCCCGATGAGTGCCCTGGAAGCACACGGGGAGGGATGGCTTGTGCGTCTCGAGTTGCTGCCTCCCCGTGACGTCCCACTGTTCACGTCACAGCGACACCACCCCCTCGATATCGAAAGCGGGTGTGTGTTTTTTTAAAGGTATAGCGGTATTAAAAATATATTCAATGCATTTGCAGTCATCCCGATTCTCTTTAGGGTTGTCGTCACCACTGTTTTATTTAGACCAACCATCGAAGATATTTAAAATTCGTCTCAATACTTCTTTAAAGGTCACGCCTTTTTTAGACGCAAGAAAATGGTGCCGGTAACCATTCCTACGCGGATAATGCCAACGGTAAACGAAGTTTCCATTATAATTCGATTTAAGTCATGATTTGATAATGTCAAATAAACCGCGGAGCAGGGATACTATTTGGTGTTACTGCTGATTTCGATAGCAGTTTATCGCTGTTCGCTCTGGTTTCAGTGCTGCGCCCCCTCCCCTCTACCGTACCTCCTCCGAACGCAGTGCAAAGCCAAGGCATAAGTGCCCCCTCCCCCCTCTGTCCTCTGTGCGCACGCCTATCTTGATTGATCTCGTTCGATAAATATGCTAGCGCCTCTTGATTACCGCGTAGTTTTTTCCCGAAAGCTTGTATGTATGCCATTAGAGCGGCTGTCGCGGTGCACTGACATGCACCGGTGTCCACACTTGCAACTTAGCGTTTACATGACCAAGCCGGTACGGTGGCGCCACCTAGCGAAAGGTGAATGCGTTAAAAAAAGTGAAAAGAACAAAACCGAGAATGTTTGCCTGTATCCCCGCACGCAGTATTATTACTCCTTTTTTTAGTGAAAATAAAAGTAAATAAATATGAACTAAACACCAAAAGCGAAAATTTTCATGTTGCAGACTTGTTTCACCGATCTTCTAGATAGGCCTAGGGACTTTTGAAATGGGAAGCGATCTCAAAAACTACGCTAAGTTATGCGTAATACCGTGTCGTCGAAGCTACCTGAAGGCAAGCGAAGCCATTTCCCACAGTCGTTTGCTACGAAAGTAGTGGATCCGCGTCCACATCAACGCTAAATTGAGTTCGAAGCGGGCGTCGAAAACCGCCGCCATGTTTTACCTACACTACGTTAACCACGCAAACACGCTAACGCTAAATCTTAAAAATAGCGTGCGTTCGGTAAACGCTACGGGTCACGTACGGTACGGCGAATGCGCATTTCGGTCCCACTATTCCGGTAAGCCCGCTATTCCGTTAAGCCCGCTAAACTATAACTGTCTATTGTTATTGCAGAAACATCGGGCATTCTACTTCCAATGTAAATGCCTTGCAGCGGCATAATTACGAATGAGTTGCCTTTTTAATCTTTTTTTTCCCTCAAGAACACTAAGCGAAAACAAACCTGTCCATGACCGTGGTTGCACGAAGCGTCACAAGACGTCGACACCATCGTCCGGTGACCCGGTAATGCTAGACCACCTTGCGTATAGATTTCTTGCACTGACGTCGCTGAAACAGCCGCGTTGGAGCACCAACATGGTGGGACGTGAACTTTGTGACGGCACGTTAGTGTTCTCAGTACATGGCATGCTGGTTCCTTTGTTATTCATGCACAGAGGCCCAATACCGTTCCAGCGACGTCGTTATCACGCTGAAGTAGGTTCATCGACGCCAGGGGCGCAGCCAGAAATTTTTTTCGGGGGAGGGGGGGTTCAACCATACTTTATCTATGCTTGTGAGTGCGTTTGTATGTGTGCGTGTATACACCTTTTCACAGGAGAGAAAAAACGCCGCCATGTTGGGCTGCGCGCGGGAGTACAAAGGCCGAGGTCACAGCGTCGGTAGTGCATTTTTGGGGGGTCACGCCTATTTAGCGCAGCCCAAACAGAACTATGGCGGCGCCCAGGGAGCCGTCTGTGAAAAGGTCTATATGGCCACCATGTTGGTGCCATGTTGTGCGCCAATGACGTCACGTGCAAGCTATCATGCGCACCCTCCAGTGACCTGCTTTCGGTGTCTGACAAAAATCTGCAGATAGTAAAACCACGACTAAGGCCAGACGCGTCGCAGGCGCTGATGTCTGATTCGCGACGTCCTACGTAGAAAGAAAGAAAGAATCGTCGGGAACAGATGTTCCTCCAGCGATGAACCCCTGGCAGCCTAGTCCCGGGCACCAGCAACAATTACCTTTGGTGTGAGATAGAAAAAAACTCTATGAATATGTCCGGCGGTATTGAGCGGGGTGGGGCCACAAGCACCCAGGACAAAATTGTCACCTATTACATGCACAAGCCCTTTACGCAACCTTCAGAAACTGCGAAGAAAATTGGGGGACCTTTATGCTTCGCCTTTAACAGTTGAACGCGATAGCAAAATCCGGCCCCCAGTGCGCACTTCAACCACTAAGTGCATAATTATTAATGTGTGTTGTTACACACACACGCACACAGACGCACACGCGCGCGCTATGTATCTATAGTAATGGTACAGGTTTTCTATCTAAAGCACTTCCCTCTGCTAGAGTCGAGACATATTTCTCACAATGCCTCACAGATGGCAGCACATTTTCTAATGTTTGCTGTTTGCTTGATCAACGCCTCCTTTAGAAAGGAGCATGGGCTCCGACATGGCGGGAACGCCGCGCGCCCGCCATCTCGGAGGCCATAAAAGAAGACGTTGGTTTGATATGTTTTCCTCTAGATGGACATAGTTGTCCATTTTTGGAGCTCTTTGAAAGTTCGCGTGTTTTTTTAGCGGCGATGGCTGCACTATCCCGGCTTTTTTCGAAGCATAGCGTCGCGCAAAAAACGTAGTTTGATGGCCTCGCCAATGCGCCGACAAATCGCCGAATGGGCTCATTTTCGTCGTGACACCTGCCGAACAAAATGCGTTAAGGAGACTCCTTCCACTACATCGCATTTGTGTACTGTTTTTTTTTTTTCCCCCGAAGCAGTTGCAAGTAACATTGTAGCCTTGTGGCAGGACACCTGCTTGCACGCAAACGGCCCGGGTTCGATCCTCAATGGGACTGAAGATTTTTATTTATTTTATTTTCACCCTTCGCAATTTTTTGCTCACAAGCGTCGGTAGCGACGCCGACACCGGAATTTCTGCGACACGAGCTCTCTAACGCTATCGCGTTAAAAGTTCGAAAAGCAGTGCTCACGGCAGCGCTCACCATTTGTGCGGTCCAGACTAACCAGCTGCCTTCATACATTCTTGGTGCAGAGAGGCTACGAAACAGCAGGACAACAGGGAGGAACCACGACTGATGAAGGCTTGCAGCAGCCGTCATTTCGTCACCACGCACATGCCTGTATGTGCCTTAACGATGCGTCTATACACGAGCATACGTTCGAGATTGATTTGCTTCTGGGCCTGCGCGGTTGGCACAACAGTAATCTAGCGCTTCAACAGAAAATGATGACGCATGGCAGAACACGCCACATGACGAGCTATCACGGGGATCGTTGAAGGAACCGCAGTGAAAGAGTCATTCGCAATATGATACGGTGGCAACGCAAAGTGATAAAACCCTATGGCACCTGCGAGCGGATACGACCTGCATGCTGGATAGACCAGACCGTCTGTGGTGACCGGGCAACGATAGCTCACTCTCTTCAGCGCAGCGCGAACCCACGCGGCGGTGCATCGTCGCAGCGACAGCGCCTGACGAGAAAACAAAGACCCCAGAGACGCTCATCAGTAAAGGTATGCGCTCGCTATGGTTGGGGAGCTGGCCAATTTACAACATTGTTTTTAGGACGGTCGGTAGGGTGCAGTATGCCACGTTAGAAAGAAAAACTTCACAGGAGTCAATCGCTCGCTCGTGTGAATGCTCAAGCCTAAAGGACCACTGGCTCAAAAATTTCGGTCTGGCCATTTTTTTTTTGTTGCAATATGTCGTCGGAGGGCCTGTTAGTGATAGCACGGCACATCGCTTGCTGCAGCGTGTCATATATAATTAATTACAGGCTCTTTATTACGAACTAGACTAATGTTCTGTTTGGGAGAGCACCGAGACCGACAAGCCACCGGGGGCAACTAACACCACCTAGCGTGCGCAACGTGTTAAGCTAACTCGACCGCGTGAGCACACAGAACTGTGACGCACTTCCGCGCTGCCCGCATCGCCCGCGCGCGTTTTTTCGCCTGCCGCACGTGATGTCATTATGCTGAAATCAGTGTTGGCGGTAACGCATTACACGTAACGGCGTTACCGGTAACGCGTTACATTTTGGGAAACTTAGTAACGCACTCGTTCCTATTTAGGAACTATAGCGGGTAACGTACTTACGTTAAAATTTTTCGGTAACGTGAGGCGTCACGTTACACGTTACTTTTTCTCAATTATCCCGGAAGTTCTACACAAAATTCCCTCGTCTCATA
This sequence comes from Rhipicephalus sanguineus, assembly GCF_013339695.2. Lineage (NCBI taxonomy): Eukaryota > Metazoa > Arthropoda > Arachnida > Ixodida > Ixodidae > Rhipicephalus > Rhipicephalus sanguineus. The sequence goes on along the minus strand of NC_051185.1, from coordinate 64,692,074 downwards.
GGCGCCACTAATGCAGAGCGAGCCCCAACGTTCTATTGTCGCAGCGGCGTACTCATGCCGGCCCGCCAGGCGCTAAGAATAGACCGTTCGGCGAGTTGGTAATTCATGATGAATGAAAATAGCGAGAAAAAACGTAGGACGAGACGAAAAGGGCTACAGCACATGCGCTTGTGCTGTAGCCTTCTTCGTCTCGCCCTACGTTTTTTCGCGCTATTTTCATTCATAAATCGTTAAGAGTACCATCCACTGCATCCTTCGAGTGCCTATTTAGAATAGGTGCGGACGTATTCATTAAGAAGACAGGCAATCAGTCTGATGACAGCTTTTAAACGCAGCTCTTGCTTTATTTCTACAAGAAGCTGTAGTTATTAGAAAATTATCCTTGTAATAATCTAGCGATGCTTATCAACCTTGTTTTCAAAATTAAATTTGCTTTTTTTTATCGGTAACTGCGGGTACACGTTTCTATAGTTACCCAATGTTTCAGTGAACGAGGCTGACCTTGAACACCTTCACATAAACGCTCGCAATTTTTGAGGCAAGCATACAGATTTTTCAAGCGGAAAAATGCATATGCACGCAAATCTTTCTCCCCCAAAACTAAGACATATAAGCATTTCTTTATGACTCTTTGATCATCTGTCTTGTTAGTAGAAGCGCACCGTCAGAATTACTGTAAATTTGTTGATAGTTGTGGTGTTTTCTTTAAGCAGAGCGTTGACGATTAATCTAATTTTGTGTTTAACGTCACTGAGATAATGGATTTACCATGTGCACAGAGTTAGCAGCCATCACATCTAACTGTACATGCGACTTTGGTCACTCCATTGTTGCCAAGCACTGGCATTGCCGGAAGGGGGGGGGGGGTGGAGGGAGAGGTTGGGGGGTTCAACTCTTCTCCCGCCATCCCCCACCCGAAATATTTCAATTTCCTCTGTGTATATGTACATGCACACATACAAACTCACGCACAATCATATACATAAAGTATGGCTTAACGCCCCCTACCCCACCCCCGAAAAAATTTCTGACTACGCTACTGTTGCCATGGTACGACACATTTGTGCAACCTATTCTCGTGAAATCGATACTTCGCCAAAAATTGTCGTTTGTGATAGAAGTTTTGTGTGAATGATAAATATCAGCTTTGTAAAACTGTTATTTGGGGTTCCTGCAGTGAAAATGTGGTGAATAAAATTTGTGACCTTAGAGCAACGGAAGAAGTAACGTCCGTTATTTTTTCGGGGTAACTGTAACGATAACGCGTTACTTTTTTTTAAGAGGTAACGTAGGGCGGTAACGCGCTCCTTTTCTGTTAGCGTAACGAGTAACGTATTTAGTTACTTTTTTTGGTAACGCCTACAACACTGGCTCGAATGTTTACAAATATCAACCATGCTAGAACTTTTGCAAGGCTGCAGTTTCGAGACTAACAAAAACTTTCGAGAACTTTCGAAAGTAAACAAAAACACGTGATGTACAGATGTGCACAATTGATGGATGGTACACAATAAATGCGGTGTACATGATACATCTCGAATTCCACGCAGGGTGCCATCCACTTATACGACCTTTGTTGTGTCTATAATGCTAGACAAAGCTCCATCAATTGAACTACCCAGAGTGACAAGCTATCTTTTCTTGCCTTTTTCACGTTTAGTTTTCATCGGCCCTGCAACCTAAAGAAGTCAGGCTCCCTCAGGACGTGTTTTCCCGGCAGTAAGGCCGGGTACGAGGACTTCAGCGATTGCAGATTAAAAAGGTCACATCCCCGTTTCCATTCATCGGTTCACGAGAACGGCGTTTTACAAAGCCCGCTTTTACGGAAGATTATATTCACGACTAATGGAGCCTGCAAATTTCCGTTGAACGCTGCAGTAATTTCACATGTTCTACAAACTTTCGCTTCTCTTGGTACCTGATTTGTGCTGGCACGGCATAAAGTTTAAAACTTAAAGCAAACAACTTCACTGTGACGTCAACATGGCCGACGCAGGTACTAATGAGCTTGACACTAAGGATAGTGACGTCAAGGAGTTTTTCCAAAAAGGTCAAGAAGAGTACATAGCGGAGCGGAGTCCAGGTCGCTTCACGAACATGAAAGACGGAGCTGACCTCAAGTACAAAAAGATTTCAGAGAAGAACGCTACAGTTCTCCGGCAAATACTGAGCAAAGGACCACCCGTGAAGACGCTTACTCTATGCGATATCACTCTGGGTGCGTTCAAGGCTGCTTTCGATGAACTTGACGTACGCCCTTCGCTGAAAAGAGTCTTCCTCCATATTGACTGCGAAGGCAAGGACTTGGGCACGAATCTCTCGCTGCCGTTTAGAGGCCTGCACATTTTCGAGTTGAGCTGCGAAAACACTGGGGACGGATTCGCGAACGATGTTGCGAGCTACATCCGACAGAACAAGTCGTTGATGTCTATGGTCATCCGGGATAACTGCGGAGGCGACGAAGGTGCCGCAGCTCTCATCGAGGCCCTAAGGGTAAACGACACCCTCAAAAAGTTCGCATTAGCCGACTTGGAGTTATCTTCCGACGTATTAATCGGCTTCGCGAATATGCTCGCGTCTACTCAACGCTAGAGATCGTCAAATTAAGGTACGTGTGTCCCGTGGAAAAGGAGAAAGTGTGGTCTCTGTTGACTATGAAACTCCATGCCGGTGTCTTCAAGCGGCTTGACGTCGTGTGGCCCGAGGAGCTTCTACCGGAGCTCAACGGGCTCATCTCCAGACAAGCATGCTGCCCCGTGTTGTGCGTCAGCGTCGCTTCCTCGGTGAACGAGAGAGTTCTTCGGGAGTTCTCTGACGCCTTGGTCGGAGACACGACACTTCGTGACCTTACGGTTCACTCGAACAAGGCAATAGTCGATGCTCTTGAAGAGGAATTCTACGCAAACGCGGGCGGCAACGCTTTTGAGGAGCGCAAGAGAACACTCAGGGAAATATGGAGCAACATGGGCGTAAACGACGGTAAAGACAACCACCTCATCAGCATCCTCAATGCCTTGAAGAAGAACTGTTCGATCAAGAAGTTCACTATGCGGGTCGAGATGGTGACACCCGAAATAGCGATGTCCATCTCGGAGTTGCTTACGAAGAACAACACCTTGAATGCGATTCACGTCAACAATTTCTGGGAAATCTCGCCCAATGAGCAAGAAACCATTCTGGGTGCTTGAAGACTAACTACACCCTGACTCGCTTCGTTGTTAACTGGGACACCGATGAGCCCGGCGTTATGTGCAAGATCATTTGCCTTTTGAAGAGGAACATTCGACTCCGAACCAAGGTTGCCAAATTCGTGATTTCTGATGCTGAGGACCACGATGCGGAAGGCGCTGATGCTTTCAGAAAACTGCACACCACAAGTGATGGTCTCGTGGAGAAGGTTCAGGAGCTCACCGGGAAGACAACAGAGGCGTCTCTACAAGAAATGTAGTCAGCTTAAGCTCGCTTAAGGGAGAGATCACGGAAATAAAGATGCACTTAACTCGGACTCGTTTTGACAAAATACGACATATTTTTGTAGAGCCTGAATGCCACTAAATCCGACAAAATGGTGGTGGTTCTCTGACCCCCCCCCCCCCCCCCTTAAAAAGTGATCATCAAGGAATGTACACCAATACATACATTACATTCGCACACAACAAAGCAATAACGGTTTTCTGTGCTGGGATCCCAACTTGATCAATGTGTGGTCCGGCCCTCTTGATGAAAGTAGTGACACACGAAAATAAAGATGGCAACGTGAATGTCCTTTTTCTATGTGGGAGAGAGATTCTTTATCAGAAAAACAGATATTTTTCCGGCGTATGTATGATCGCTAGCATGCTACTCTTCGTGGCTATGGAGAATGTGATTAAGAGGATGAAGAAAATATTTAAAAAAACGCCAGGCCTGCGCGGAAAGCGCCGCAAAGTCACAGCGAAAGCTGCAAGAGCAGAATTTCTAGAGCCCGTTATAAACTCTCTTGTGGCTACTAATACAAGTACACTAGCAAAGTACCCACTATGCCAGAAATAATAATTTTTGTGAAGTTGGGAAGCACACACCACGACATTATTCATCCTTCTCTGGAGACGCGAGGTATACCATCTGTAAAGCATTATGTGCACTTTGCTGATGCGACGGTTGATGACGATGAAGAATTATGGCTGAGGCCTTTGTAATGGGGTTGAAGCTTTAAACGACCCTAGTTACGTAATTCGCATTGTGTGACGCCCGGTCGTTATTTAACTGCCCGACCATGCTTTATAACATACGTTAACGTGAGAAAGAGATAGAGAGGGAAATACCTTTATTGAGACCTTGAGGAAATTCATGATGGAGACCTCATGGGCTTCCTTGGCAACCAATAGAAGCGCACTTGCGAGTAACCCCCTACGCTATAAATCATAATAATTTTTGTGAAGTCGGGAAGCAATCACTATGCAATTTTTCGTCATTCTGCGGAGAACTGTGGTACCCGCTAAACACCTGTAAGGCATAATATGCACTTTTGCTGATGCTGTGGCTGCTGACGATTAAGAATTATGGCAGGGGCCTTTGTAGTGGGTTTGAGGCATTCAACAGCCCCCTCGTTGCGCAAATCGCATTGTGTGACGCCAGCTTGCAGAATTCGCGTTGTGTACCGCCTTGTTGTTATTTTACTCTTCTACCACACTACATTACATATGTTAATGTGGTTCCTTCCCGACATGAAGCTTGTATAGGGTCTTTTTGCTTAGCAGTTTCAAGCACCGGCATGGCTCTGAGGTAGGATACTGGGCTCCCACGCAGAGGGCCCAGGTTCGAACCTCGTTCCATCCTTGAATGTTTTTCTTATTTAGTTTTCTTAGATGCGAAGTATCTTATGGCGGAGTTCAATCCGGTGGTGGTGGTGTGCGGCGTGACCACCCTTACTGCGCATGCGCATACCCTCTCCACACCCCCTCACCACTTCCCCTCTCCCCTTTCCCCCTCTCCCCATTCCCTCTCCAATTCTCCTCTCCCCTTTCCCTTCTCCACTCTTCCTCTGAAACACGGGCTAGACATGCCGAAATTCTCTCCTGCGCAACGCCGCGATGAGCACCAGCGCATGCGCGTCCCCTCCCCCTCTCTCTCCTCTCCCACGCTGCCCCCTTCGCACGCCTGCCGACTGCGTTCACCGCTCACTCTGTGAGAATTAACGGCCAGGCTAGAGGGAAGACAAGACGCGCGTAGCGTTCCTCTTCGCGTTCCACGACGCGAGGTCGGTAGCATGCCCAAAAGAACGCCAACGGAACGCGATCGTGCAAGTGATCCGGCTTCGCATCGCCTCATGGTCCCCTTCAGCGGGAAATGGTGTAATTTTTCTTTCTTATTTCGAGCGATAGTGGTTACGGACACCGGCGGCGGCGGACAACTACGGCGCCAAAAACGGCCCTTGTGATCTCATAAGAGCTTTCGCTGTAAAAGGTAAATAATATTAACAAATACAAGATGCGCTAGTGAACCTGACCGAGAGAACGAGAGAGAAACGTAGCGGAAACACAGGGAGTTTAACCAGGGGAAATCTCCGGTTGGCTACCCTGTACTGGGCAAAGGGATAGGGAGTACGAAAGAGTGAAAGCGAAAAAGAGAGTCTGTAACTACACTACAAAGCCATCACAATAGCGCTGTCTAAAAAGCAACACATAACCACCCTAACATAACGTAGTCGTTCAGTCCTGTTCCCCTAAGAAACCGCACCAACGCCCTCATAGGGAACCCAAGCTCAAGTTTGCGGCGCGACGACAGCGCCGCGCCAGCCGCGCTGCGGCTCTGTCGGAAAACACTGAACCGTCGCGCGGCCGACTCAGCCCCTTTCACGGTAGCGGTAGCGCACGTGCGCTCGCGTTCTTCTCTCGGTGCGGGTAACTGTGGGCCCGTCAGCTCGGCACGTTGAACCGAGAGGCTTGCTGTGCGAAGCTGCGCATTTCCACGATGGCAGAAGCGACCCCGCGGAAGCGCAAGCGTGGTCCGAAGTATTGCGGTTTAGTGGCCAGCCACAACAGTGCAGACAAGGCACACGATTCACGTGTTAAACTGTATCGATTCCCGGGCGTGTCGCACGAGAAATAAAGGCGGCAAGCGTGGATAGCTGACAGCGCTGTCTCGCCTTCTATTTTGGCTGTCTGAGTTCATTGCTTTCGTTCGTTCCGACTACCTGAATCGGTAAGTAACGGGGCGCATGCACGCAGCGACTACAGTAATGATTACTCGCTGTCTTCTCGCATTGTTAAAGTCCAGTTACGGTTGTAGGTGAAGCAACTTTGTGTTTTGATTCCCCCGTGCTCTTGAGACCTACCCGTCGTTGTTGAACGTTCACATTCGCGTTATACCGTTAGCGTTGCGCGGTTGGTTGAATTCAACTGAACTCCGCACATTGTCAGAAGTTCGGCGCCTGCATTTCACGCGTCGGGAAGGCTGCTTTATCACGCCGGAACGGACGTCTGTGCATTTTCAGCAAGCTTTGACATCGTTCTGCAGGTTTGCTTTGTTTTTGTCACTTTATTTGGGTGATATATATTTGAGCCGCTAAATATAACTGGCACTTCATACATGCTTTGCAATTGCAACCTTGAATTAACCACCTTCTGACTTTGTGCGATTTTCTAGCCGCGTTCACGCAACAGTTTTTATACGCCTGTCCAGTCGGTATCATAAAAAGAGACTGCAAGCATGACGCGAGAGCCGAAAAAACGAGGCGAGCAGTTCATCTTGCTTCACAGTGGTTGAAGCTCAGCTAGCTGCCTCGCGTCTTAATCGGCGGGTGATTCTCCAGCGGCACGGAGGACTTGACTCTAACCTTCTCAGGAAGCAGTGCCATGGCCGTATAATCTTTTTTTCGCACGCCGCAAACGTCTGTTCACGAAAGTACACGGCAGCTACTGTAAGCATGCCATATCAAAACAACAATCATATGATTCGTAGTCCACGCCGCAGAACATCAATAGCGTGTACGGCTTTATTTCGGAGTGCATGTGGACCATTATTCATATTTAACGTGACAGAATGAGACTTACCTCGAGGTATACGTCCTACACGGTGTAATCGCGACTTGGGAATGCATTTCGCTTTGAGTCGGGCGTGGTTGTCGTCGATCGTCGGCTCTTCACCGTTAACGTGATTGACGAGCTTTCCTCATTTTATCAAGTTCGCTTTGCGGAAGTGCCAGTCAAGCTTGAAGATCCTTTTGAAGCCGCACTCCACGCGGTACATTGTGAGACGCAGCAAGTGCACCGCGAGAGCTCTGCACGTGCACGGAAGCGAGCGGCAACGCGGTGGCGAGAAGGGAAAGCGCTCGCTGATCACGCCCCAGTTTCTCTTTTTCTGCCAGAGATGGCGCTGCCTGTCAAGAGCAGCAGCGCCGCTAAGCGTTGCTTGGGAAGCCTATAGCGGCTGGCGTTCGCGTCCGGGTAGGGAACCTGATACGAATATTTAGAACTGTGTGTTTGAAATATGGGTGTTCTAAAACACTGAATATTTGATGCGCGAACAGATGACGGAGTGTACTGAAAGAAGTGCTAATGCTGACAGCGGTGCTAAGCGCCCGTCCGAGACTGGAGTCATGTGAAGTGTAATACTCCAGAGAGAGAGAGAGAGAATAAGAATAAAAGAAAGGCGGGGAGGTTAACCAGGGCTGAGGTCGGTAGGCTACCCTGCACTGTGGAAGGGGGGAGGGAGAAGGAAGTTAGAGAGGAGGAGAGAAAAGTCGTTCTTTCAGCCGACGTAAGAGTTTCGCGTTTGACATCACAAACGGCGAATCAGTCCGGTATCCTTGAGAAAACGCAACAGCGCTTTCGTTGCCTTTCGGAACTGTGATGGGCAGTCCCATGGTCCCAATATTTTCGCGACAGTGAAAGCGCTTCCGTCCATTTGATTTAGTGCAGTGCTGAGGTGAAGCCTCTCGTTTGCGTACGTCGGGCAGTAACACAGAAGGTGCTCAATAGTTTCCTCAACGGTACAGTCGTTGCACTCGGCGTTGTCGGCCATCTCTATCTTAAATGAGTAGGCGTTACTGTTACTATGTGCTGTGCGCACTACATGTAGTTGGATATTGTTGGGAAACAGGTGTCTCAGCTTGCGACTGCTTCTGCGCAGAGCTGATAGACGGAGCGATCAAGGCGAAGGTGAGTTAAGGCCAATTATATACATATATACAGAGGCGTTACATATTCGGCGCTGGGGCCGACAGCTTATTGGGCTCGCACTGCGGTGCGACGACGACCCGGGATTTCTTCGTTCGCTGTCGCTCCTTTGTCGCTCCGCGCAGCTTGGTTCTTTTGTAGCCCTGGCCGACCTCTTGCATCAGCCAGTAGTGCGAAGCCTCCAATCAGGAACCGCCGTTGGTCGCTGGCTCGAACCGGATCCGCGGGGGGAGAGGGCTTGCCGCACGTTGCGGGAGAGATTTCCGTCGGTTGCGTCAGGCGCAGCGCCGGAGTTGCCGGGGATTGCGTAAGGCTCCCGCCTCGTTGCATCAGCTGGTGTTGACGCTGGTTGCGTCAGCCGCATCGCCGGAGTTGCCGGGGATTGCGTAAGACTCCCGCCTCGTTACATCAGCGGGTGTTGACGCTGGTTGCGTCAGACGTTTTACCAGCTTGAATTCCTTGTCGAAGCAAGGAAGTTTGGGTTGGGAGACCTGGCATAACAATATATGTACGGTCGCCTTCTTTGATCATGTCTTTCGAGTGTTTCATTCAGAATAAGGGCTCGACTAACCTTGACCCCTTTCATTTCAGTGATATGTCCTATACATTTCAGTGATACGTTGACAGATATAGAGGCATTGCGAACTGATCTTTGTAAGAACGCGGTAAAATCCTTTGTTTGGTTGAATGAGCAGACCACGATAATTTTTTTTAGTATATGTGTAGTTTGATCACTGCTGTTTGAAACAACCTTTTTAAACGGCGCGCGATGCAACAATGGTTTTTCTAGGCACAGTCACGAGGAAATGCGCAATGTATGTATGGTGATTCAATACCTATAGACTCGGCCACCATTTCCGCAGCTGTGCATGAAAATATGCATGATCGCGTGCTACATTCAATGCCCATTAGTCGTATGAGAAAATAAGGAAAATTAGTAGAATATTTGCACAACACGTATCCAGAACACTTATAGCAATCCCAATTCATTCATGTTCTGTGAATTTTGAACCTCTCGATCGCTTCTTCATCTCCACTGCTATGTTTACATGGCACGAGCACCTCGCATCTGACATACTTGATGACGTTTCAGTTACCACAGCAACGCTCACGAAGCGCGACCGTAAAACTTTACTCCACCCGTTTAGGAGTTCAGTTGCTCTTTGTCTGCGACAGTTTCTACGTAGAAAAAAAATTCGGCAGATCCCACTCACCGTGGGAATCGAGAGAGAGAGAGAGAGAGAAATGTTTTAATGTAAAGCTGCAGATGTTTGCCTGGCTATTCGCCTGACATGCTACTCCAGGTGCTCGTGGGAATCGATGTAATGCGAAGCAGCAAGCAAAGAGCTATACATCGCCGAGTTTTTCTTTGAGGCAAATGAAGGCATTCATGTCCCATCTAGTTCACGGTATAGAGCACGTTTGTCATGCATTCATGCATGTAGAGCCTTTAATATAATTAAACGCATATTCTGGTATATGCAATGCATAACCAGTCGTTATGTTCGTCGAGCACTGAGGTCATGCCATAGCACCTTTGTTGTGTATCCAGTTAACAAAACGGCCGGAAGCGCACCACAGACAGTGTCATGTGAATAATGCCGTACATGACATGCGTGTCATGATTGTCATGTTACCACCTGCCATTTCTATACATTCTACCGTCGCTTTACGCAATAACAATGTTCGTGTATGTCAAGCAAGCGAAACGGTCGCGAGCAGACCATGAGCGTGGAATGTAAATCATGCTGTACATGAAAGACGTGTCATGATTGTCATCTTACCACCTGTAATTTGTGCTCGTCATACGATCGCGTCGCGCTATACCAATGTTGGTGAATGTCAAGCTACCAAAACGGCCGCGAGCAGCCCATGAGCGTGGCATGTGAATCATGCCCTACACCACATGCATGTCATGGTTGTCATATGTTACCACCTGTCATTTATGTCCGTCGTACATTCACAGCATGCAATACCAATTTTGGTGTATATAAAGCTAGCGAAGCGACCGTGAGCAGCCCATGAGCTTGGCATCTAAATCATGCCCTACGCGACATGAATGGCATGATTTTCACGTTACCACCTGTGATTTATGTTCTTCATACAGTCACCTCATCGAAAACGATATTTGGTACATGTCAAGATAGCGAAACGGCCGCAAGCGCACCATGAGCGGGGTATGTATGTCATAGCCTACATGTCATGCATGTCATGGTTTTCATGTTACCACATGTAATTTATGTTCACCATACAGAATGCTTCGTCGTACCAATTTTTGTTATATATCCATACAATTAAATGGCCGCGAGCGCCCCGAGACCATATGTCATCATGCTGTACATCACATGCGTGTCATTTTTTGCATGATACGACTGTCACTTATGTTTTTCATACAATCTTCTAACGCCATACCAATTTTGGGATATATCATGTTAACGATACGGCCGCAGGAGCCCCAAGATTGTGGCATGTAAATCATGCGGATCATTAAATGCATGTTATGATTTCGATGTTATGACCCATCGCTTATGTTCATCATACAGTCATGTTGTGCCATACCTATTTTGGTATCCGTCCCTTTAACGAAGAGGTCAAGAGAGGACGATGTCGTAGATAGATAGATAGATAGATAGATAGATAGATAGATAGATAGATAGATAGATAGATAGATAGATAGATAGATAGATAGATAGATAGATAGATAGATAGATAGATAGATAGATAGATAGATAGATAGATAGATAGATAGATAGATAGATAGATAGATAGATAGATAGATAGATAGATAGATAGATAGATAGATAGATAGATAGATAGATAGATAGATAGATAGATAGATAGATAGATAGATAGATAGATAGATAGATAGATAGATAGATAGATAGATAGATAGAAGTTCGCTAAGAAATGCTTCGCATTTAAAAGCTTTATATTATTCAAGCGAAGCTTGTTACGAGTTACAGATTTTGGTACAGCGCACTGAAGGTGACGACGCCTTTTATCATGGAGCCACAGTCGGGCAATGAAAATGAGCCTGCTGTTTAGTCCCACTCGCTGAACACATCGGCCATGGACGTACGTGACGTATGCCGTCAGTGTCAAAAGTTTAGAGACCACACAAGAAAAAGCTGAATATTGCCGCAGCTTCGGCAGGCAGCCTCGAATTTAGATTTACGGCCTGTTCTAAAACGCACTAACTACGTCTACTGTGTTGTTCGAACGAATGTAAGTAGTCACAAATTGCCGAGGAATTCAGTTTTCCGTAGACCTAATAAAGTTGTTTAAACTCAGTCACAGCTATTGGTCTCTAAACTTTTGACGTCGCCTGTACGCCCACCTAAATTGTAATGTGGTTAACCTGCGTGGCATTCTTAATCGAGGCTTTTGTAGATCAAGATTTCAGTGGCGGCGTCGTACGGGAATACCAAGCGTACAGAAATGCGGACTTCCAAGGTACGCCGGTCAGACGCGCGTTTCTATGCGCCGTTTTGCAATGTTTGGTGCTCTCCCCCACCGTGGCCGCTGTCGGCGATAAGCCGTTTCTGATATGGAAGCCTGCTCTGATCGAGGGCACCTATGATTTCACGTTGCTACATTTCATTGTTGCCTCGATATGACGCGAGGGCGTCGTTGTTGCCTATATAACAACTGAATTGTTGCGCTGGTAAGCACGTGGTTGTAGGTCAGGCATGGCGAAAGGAAAAAGTTAGGAGACAGCATTGCGCAATGAGAGAGAAAGGAGTAGCATGTCAGGCGCGCATACGCCAAGATTAGTTGGCCCCATTCTTCCGGCAGTAGAGGGGCTCCTAATTTCTTTTTTTAGTACATCTTGTAACATTCTGCCACAGCCACTCGAGCGCTTGCGGACCTCGGCGCTTCGACTGTGCCGCCCACAAAGTTTCGGGAATTAATTTTTTTTTGCGATCGGTAATCTCAGAATTGTACAATTAACCGCGGCGTAGATAATTGACGCACCTTTCCAATAATTGCCTATGGAGTGACTACATGCTTGAACAGCACGGGATAATAACCGCACAACGCTAACTTGCGCTCCTAAGGCCTCTAAAGACTTATTTACGGATGGCTTTCGATGCTGCCATATCGAGCCGTTAACCTTACCGCTTTGCATCTTTAACAACAAAACGAGCAGGACTACAGTGGGACACATGAAAACCCTTGGTTTGGCGCATATTCGACGTTTCCTGACCTTATCGATTCAAGTGGTGATATACACAATAAGAAAATATTCGTTGAATAGCCCAAGGTGGCGCAGCTCATATGTCTTACGTAAAATCGCCTCTACAACTCAGGCCTAGTAAATATGTTTTTCCCAAAGCTTTAAGAGTCGGTGTTAGCGCTCGCGATAGATAGAACGGTGAATGGAAGGAAAGTGTATTCGTCATTGTTACACGTGGCTTGAAAATCCTTCACATTAACTTGGGGCTAAACAGTAACGAGCCAGTGTTGGCGGTAACGCGTTACTTTATTCAGTAACTTAGTAACGTACTCATTACTATTGTATACCGCTATACGTGCAGAAGTTCGTTTGCTCCTGCACGATTGTCCAGCGGCCGCAAAACTTCAACGCACCAGTCACCAGCACGTCTACAACCTTTACCTGCCCTGACCAGCCGTTTGGGCGCGTTGGCATCGATTTGTATGGGCCACTTCCTCTGACGTCGGCTGGTAACCGCTGGGCCATCGTCGCTGTAGACCACCTTACGCGATACGCCGAAACTGCCGCCCTCCCAGCGGCTACAGCGCGCGATGTTGCCTCCTTCCTACTACACCGATTCATACTGCGTCACGGTCCACCCCAAGAGCTTCTCAGCGATCGAGGCCGTGTCTTCTTATCGGAAGTCGTGGAAGCCATTCTGAAAGAGTGCCATGCTGTTCACCTCAAAACTACTGCTTACCACCGCAGACGAATGGCCTAACCGAACGCTTTAACCGCACGCTCGGCGACATGCTGTCAATGTACGTCGCCGCCGATCACACCAATTGGGATGCCATTCTGCAAAGGCAGAATCGAATCCCAATTGTGTGATCGGCGGCGTCACCTACGCCTACACTACCGCCCCTCAAAGCAAGACTGGTTTCTCACCATTTTTCTTATTGTACGGCCAGGCACCGTCGCACACAATCCTTCCATACAGTCCGGATCGATCTGAAGTGTGCGCCTATTCCTGCCACAGCCAGACTTGCTCAGGACCTTACTACGCAGGACCAAGAGCGGCCAGAAGAGCATTCGCGGTGCCACCAACACTTCTACACCCACGTTCCTCCCTGGAGCGCTCTGTGGCTCTCGCTCCCTACCACTGAAACTGGCCTCTCTTCCAAACTACTGCCACAATACGAAGGCCCCTACCGTGTCGTTGAAACGCACATCCCCGGTCAACTACCTGACTGAACCCATTGAACAATCTTCGGACATGCGCCGTCGAGGGGCGCGACATTGTCAACGTGGAGCGCCTCAAGCCTTACTATGACCCGCTCATAGTGACCAGCTGTTAGGTCGCCAGGGCGCTCCCTTTTCGTACCTGGGTAATTGTAGAGAAGCATTGGAACTCTCTAATGGGTCGTCCTCTCGAGCGCCTTCTAGTGGGTCGCCCTCTTCGCCTCTTCTCGAAGAGCACGCCCCTCGTGCGAGTCTCCGAGTCTGTGCTCCGTCGTTGTGCATCGTCGCTGTAAATGCCACCGTCAATAAACGCCTCAACACTATTTAGAAACTGTAACGGATAACGTACTTACGTTAACATTTTTCGGTAGCCGGAAGTGTCACGTCACTCGTTACTGTTTTTTTTTTCAATTAACCCGGAAGTTTTACACAAAATTCCTTCGTCTCATAGGCGCCACTATTGCAGAGCTCGCCCCGACGTTCTATTGTCGCAGCGGCGTACTCGTGCCGGCTCGCCAGGCGTTAAGAATAGGCTGTTGGGCAAGCTGGTAATTCATGATGAATGAAAATAACGCGAAAGAAAACGTAGGACGAGACGAAGAAGCAGATGCGCTTGTGCTGTGGCCTTCTTCGTCTCGTCCTATACATTTTATCGCGCTATTTTCACTCATCAGGCGTTAAGAGTACCATCCAATGCGTCCCTCGAGTGCCTATTTAGTGTAGGTGCGGACGTATTCATTAAGAAGAGAGGCAATCTGTCCGATGGCAGCTTTGAAATGCAGTTGTTGCTTTATTTCTTCAAGACGCTGTAGTTATTAGAAAATTCTTTTGTAGTATTCTAGCGATGGTTATCAACTTTGTTTTCAAAATGAAATTTGCTTCATTCTAGTTGGCAACTGCGGATACACGTTTCGATAGTTACTCAATTTTTCAACGTACTAGGCTGACCTTCAAAACCTTCACATAAAGATAAACGCTCGCAATTTTTCAGGCAAGTATACATATTTTTAAAGGGCAAAACGCATATGTGAGCAAATCTTTTTTCTCCGCAACTAAGCCGTTTAAGAATTTCTTTGGCTATTTGATCATCTGTTTTGTCAGTAGAAGCGCACCTTCAGAATTACTGTAAATTTGTTGAGAGTTGCGGTGTTTTTTCAAGGAGAGCTGTTGATGATAAAATATAATTTTGTGTTTAACGTCACACTGAGGAAATGGATTTACCGTGTTCCACAGTGTTAGCAGCCATCACATGTAAATGCTGTGCAGGCGACTTTACGTCACTCCACTATTGCAAGCACTGGCGTAGCCAGAGGGGAGGAGGTTGGAGGTTCAACTTCCTCCCCGCTCCCCCCGAAATCCTTCAATTTTCATGTGTATATGCAGGCCCACATACAAACGCACACTGCCCAACCATACATATAGTATATGGCTTACCGACCCCCGCCCCCCCACCCCCTAAAAAAAATCCTGCCTACGCTATATAGTGCTTGTCATGGTACGTATTTGTGCAACCTATTCTAGTTAAATCCGTACTTCGCGCAAAAAACTGCAGTTTGTGACAGAAGTTTTCTGTGAATTATAAATATCTGCTTTGTAAAACTGTTATTTGGGGTTCCTACAGTGAAAATGCGGTGAATAAAATTTCTGACCATAGAATAACGGCAGACGTAACGTCCGTTGCTTGTCTAGGGTAACTGAAACGCTAACGCGATACCTTTTTAAGAGGTAACGTAGGGCGGTAACGCGTTCCTTTCTTGTTTGCGTAACGAGTAACGTATTTAGTGACTTTTTCTCGGTAACGCCTACAACACTGCTCCTAAGTAATATATCCTCCAAAGGAGGTCCTTTATCCATTAATAGATAAACAGACGTATACGTATCACTGAAAAATGATCGAGGGCATTTGGAAGGTAAAGTGACCGACATTACTAAGTGTGTAAAAGAACGCTTTCCTGAAAAAAATACATAAACGAAATCACCAATACAGTCAAGGTACGTCGACACTATGTTCTAGCACTACACAAAATACAGTATCTAATAAAGTTACGACCCCATTGGCTGAGATATTATTCACAGTACGCTCCTATACTTTCATGCGTCCTATTTGCAGTAGGGACACATCAATAATACTTCAATACACACAACAAAATATTGAGACAGGACAATAATGTGATCTAATTAAAAATCGAAATAAGCCTTGTTTTGAAACGCCGAAATCAGACAGTCATACGAGCTAAACTGCCCGTATGTCTTCTAGCGTCGCCTCTGTTGTTTTTTTGTGTTATGAACTTCAACATCTCTACAAAGCCAGCGCTTGAGTGCACTTTCTTCAGAGCATACGAGCCCACCTGGTCACTGACGTCACCACCAGAAATCACAAAGTCCACAGCCTTTTCGAGGATCCTAAAGTTCCTGTTCAAAAGTGATTCAATGTCGCGTGTTGTGTCGTTTTCATCGAACTTCGCGCAAACCGTGAGTTCAGTCAGGGTGTAGTTAGCCCACAAGGCCTGTACGATGGTTTCCCTTGCTGTGGGCGAGATATCCGTTTCCTCGCACAAATGAATGTCCCTCAGCGCCTTGCTCACGGCGAGCAACTCTGCAAGGGATGTCGCTACTTCGGGCGTCACTGTTTCGAAGTGCGTATTGAAGTGCGTAAGTGCGTAATGAAGTGATTCTGAAGTGCGTAATGGAGCAGTTCTCTTTCAGGGTATTGAGTACAGCTATAAGTTGGTACTCACTACCACGCTGCACCGACGTGCTATAGATTTCCCGCAGAGTCCTGGTACTCTTCACTGCGGAAGCTATTCCTTTCGCGAGAGCGTCGAATACGTCGCAATCGAAGTATAGTCGACGAAAGGAAGTGTCTTATTTTCGGCCACGGCCTCAAAAAACTCCCGAAGAACTCCTTCGTCGATCGAGGAAGTGACCCGCAGGGACAACGTGGGGGAGCATGCTTCTCTGCGGATGAGTGCGGTGAGCACCGATAGAAGCTCGTCGGGCCACACGACCTGAAGCCTCTGGGAAGACGCCGGCATAGCGTTCCTGTGCCAACAGCGACTACACTTTGACGACTTCCCCGCAACACACCTCATTCAGGTGCACCATCTCCAGCGTCCGGTTGATTGAAAGCATCTTTGCAAAGCAGACTAAGGTGTCGGAAGACGAGTTGATGTCGTTCAATGCGAATATCTTCAGGGTATCGTTTTCCACGAGGGCTTCGATGAGAACAGCGGCACCTTCGTCACCGCCACAGGAGTTGCGAAGGCACAGTTCCCTCAACGTCTTGTTCTGTCGCATGTAGCTTGCAATCTGATACGCGAATCCACTTCCTGTGTTGACGCAGCTCAGCTCCAATGAGTGCAGGCTTGTAAATACTCCTGAAAAACTTGTCCCAACTCCTTGCCTTGAAGGTCAACACGGATATACATACTAATCAGCGAAAGACATTGCTCGAGCTTGTCGAAAGGAACGCCCCCAGATAAATATTGTGCAGGCAAAGCTCTTCCACCGGTCGTCCTGTTCTCAACAATCGGCGAAAAACGGCCGCTTCCTTCTCTGAAATCTTTTCGAATACAAGTTCGACCGCGCTGGTCTCGTCAACGCGGCGTTCTGATTTATTGTCGTCTAGGTCTCGGTACACTTCCAGCCCTTTCCTGTAAAACTGCTGAACATATCTATCTTGAGTGTCAACGTAATCAGTGTTCACATCGTCCATGCACAGGTCACAATATTTCGCTCGTTTCGTTTCCCTTGGCATAGTTAAAATTGTGCTGTTTTGCGTGCTAATTAGGCTGCGGGAGAAGCGAGGCTTATAGAACACCGGAAATCAACGCGTAGAGGTGAGCTTGCAGAGAGTTGTGGATATGATTTTACGAAAGTGTCCGGAACCGAGGAACGGGAACATTCGATGTGTCCTTTCGCCCTGCCGGTGACGCCTTTTTGCACAGAATTTGCAGTTGAGGGCGCACGTCTTCAGGGAGGCTCACTTGTGTTCATCGCAGGTTCGATGACCTGCGATGAACAAACCTGCGATGAAACCTGCGAGGTTCGATGACCTGCGATGAAACAAAAATGAAAGAATATTCATCAGTGAATAGGTAGTTCCATTAAAAAAAGCTCATAATATTGTCACGTGGTCGTGACGTCGACGAAGGCAGCAGTCAGCACGTCGAGATGAAACTCTTTATTAGGCCGAACTTGTGGCCGAGAAACTGAGAACTAGAACTACAGCAATGCACGCTGTACAATGATAGCGGCGAACAGGGCGTCGTCTGTCGACCAACTGAGAAGCGGTCAAGCGCGTCGGCTTTTATACAGGCGCTTTGGAACTTTCCAGCAATATCGCTGGTGGCGGCGTTATCTCTCGACAAAGCTGGAACATTCGCGTGCGGCGCGCAATCTTATATTATAACGAAACCATCTACTAAAATCGTGAAGGTTCTCGAACACTGCTTCGCGGCCAGCTTCGAGCGTTGATAACCGTCCTTGCTGGTCAAACTCGAACACATCAAAATACAAGAAGGAGCGGGCGTGGCAACATACTAAAAACTTAAGAGACGTTCTGTTAAACGGATATCACTTATCACGGTGACCGAGACCTAGCATTGAACGCCACTCAGTAAGATACCACTATTTTAAATGCTTAAAGGGACACTAAAAGCAAATAACAATTTATGTCAGAGTGAAAGCTCAATGTATGACAACTTCTAAAACGGCAATATTATCAACAGCAGTGCCCTACTTACCGAGAAATTAAGCTAAATGTATCACATGATGAGCGCCACGAGTGGGACATTTTCGAAATGATCCCGGTGACGTGTTATTATTATTATTTGATTTGCATACATAGATACACAAGGACACAGAGAAAAGAAGGAGAGAGCAAGCTGGCAACTGCCAGCTTGCTCTCTGCCAGCTAGAGGGGCACAACGCCTGCCTGCTCTTTCGGGAGGAGGGAGGACACAGAGGAAAGGACGTTAGGAGGAGGGAAATATGAAAGAAGATAGGAAAGTAAAAAAGAATTGACGAAGACTTGGATGAAAGTAGGTAAACACACACAAAAAAAAGGAACGCTTATAAACGGGTGGCCAGATCTGTTTGGTCCATAAAGGTCAGCAGAGCTCGATGGGCCTGGTCGCGTCGAGATACACAACCTTTCGGAAAGAGGTAATCGTCCATTGTCGCACACTTAAATCCGGGGAATTTATATTCCTTAATCAGCAAAGCCCGCTGCGTAGCAAACGCGGGACAGTGTATTATAAGATGCTCAAGTGTTTCACAGGAGCCACAAGCTGCACACAATGGACTGTTCACACGTCCTTGACGGAATAAGCGTTCGCGCACCAATACTGAGCCGACTTAGTTTATATAGCAGCGTTCTGGAACGACGAGGCAAAGCGCGGCCACGAACACGGGGAGGGAACGATCCGTTCGCGACACGCTGGTCTGGGTGCTGCTTTAGGAGGTGGCGGCGTATAAGCAGACGAGCGTTGTCCATCATTGACGAAATTTCCGGGCAGTCACAGTCATCATGATTACAAGATGAAGCGAGGCTATCAGCCTCTTCATTTCGAGCAATGCCCACGTGCGAAGGTATCCACTGGGCAGCTAGGGACACCCCACGTGAGAGAATTTTGTTGGCGGATTCTATGATACTGTGTAGAAGAGGGCTGTCGGCCTCTCTTCCAGTGAGTCCGCTAAGGGCACCACGAAAGTCTGTAAGGATGACGACTTTCGATGTAGGTAATCCTTCTTGTACGTACTTAAGGGCGACATCAATCGCTGCTAGTTCCGCAGTCACTGATGATGATGGGTGAGGTATTTAAAACACTCGTCTGATGTCTGTCGAAGGACAAAAGAAAGCTGCAGAAGCACCTAGGCCGTCGCTGCGTACAGATGCGTCCGTAAATACTTTGACGTAATCTCCAAATTCTTCAAATAAGTGCGACTGGGCTTATTGGAATAGTGCCGAAACAGGTTGGTCACACTTTTTGCGTATCTCTGGAATTGACAGATGAATGGGGAAGATGCATTTACTGTGCTCGTTCGATGTTGTCACAGAGGTGGTTTTGTTTGAATTGCCAGTAATGCGAGAGAGTCTGCCTACAATAAATTACTAGTAATCAAACTAGCAGCAATAAAAAAGAACCTTCCGTTGATCAAAAGACGTAATAAAATGCTGTTTGTTCGTTTCCCTTTGAGCCCCGCCACGGTGGTCTAGTGGTTATGGCGCTCGACTGCTGACCCGAAGGTCGCGGGATCGAATCCCGGCCGCGGCGGCTGCATTTTCGATGGAGGCGAAAATGTTTGAGGCCCGTGTACTTAGATTTAGGTGCACGTTAAAGAACCCCAGGTGGTCTAAATTTCCGGAGCCCTTCACTACAGCGTCTCTCGTAATCATATCGTGGGTTTGGGACGTTAACCCCAGATATTATTAATATTATATATCGTTTCCCTTTGATTCATGGAAAAAAGAACCTCTGTGGCGTTGCCATGGGGAACAGCGCGGGTGGTCCAAAGGTTTCGTTTTCGCCGAACTGCGCTTCACCCGGCGCCCTGCTTCGCTCACGCGGTCGCGTCTCAGTGGGAGTTTCGGGATCGCGTACTGCCGCGTGTGTTTTGCGCGCTCGAGAAAGTCGCTCTGACAGAAAGTTCGACAAAATGCCGCATGCAATGACGCCGGCACTACGAACCCTCAGCAGCATACCGCGTTCATCGGGGCTCAAGTCGCTGAATTGGAGCCCAGCGTCGCGAGCAAATGTTGTCAAGTTCTCCGTCCACATCCATTGCGGCGATTGCGGCAAGCTTCGATGGCTTCGATGGCCCTTGTTGCTGCTGTGGGTCCCGCTACTTTCGCTTTGCTGCTACTAGTGTCGGCGGCCGCGCAGTAAAGGCGGGCAACGTTGGGCACGGCAGCAGTGACGTATGAAAGTGTGATTTCAGGCGGGTGATTTGAAGTGCGCTAACGCGATGCGGACTACTAAAACGTGATTTTATTTCGAAATAAGCACTTACTTGGCCTAAAAGTAGCACTACGAGGTTTCTGGACCGCTATTTCAACAATCAACGTCGACTTAATATTTGCCTTTAGTGTCCCTTTAAGCTATTTCTGTGGAGACTCAAAGAAAAATTGCGTGTTTCACCTTCCGTCCCTAGTCACGACAGACGAATCCCTAGAAAGAATAAACGTATACAAAACAAAATTCTTTGGCGTAACTTGTTTTTGAAACGACGACCACACGCTCACAAAGCGATTGTCTTGCCGACTAGGCTACGAGAGTTTTCTTTCGTTCAGTCTGGAACATTATTCGCACCGGCAAACATTGAACATAGTATAAAGAGAAAGTGCGGGCCCCTCCGCTTCGCGAACACTGTCGAAACAGAAGAGCTGATGCTTCGTCGCAACACCCTCCAGACTTGTTCCTCGGTCAGGCTCACCCGCACCCATATTTCTGTCTAGAGGGTGTTGGGCGCATTCCTTCCACTACCGAGTCCCACTCTCGCCTTGTCGAAAGATTCCATGACCAGCGCTACGCTAACAGTCTGGGAAGACTCGCATAAGCGCAGCTTCGCTGCTAAAAGACACTAATACACGTTACGTACGCGCAGTGCGTCTGTCCGCTGACGTGACAGTTCATTCAGAACGCTTTTAACACGGCAATAAGTTTGAGCGTGTGAAATTACTGAGTAACGCACTTGTTATTTAAGTTGCTCAATACACCATGCCCGACACAGGTGAAAGACCATGCGTGCTGGCTGGGCATCCCATCGCAATGGTTGCCCGCCATTCCGGAGTGCCATATGCAGTGGAGACCCGTAAGTCTAATTAAATCTTAGGGTACCGACATGCCGGCATTACAGGTAACTAATTCGCCGATGACGCAGCCCGTTCTGGCCATGAAGGAACTCGGGAGGTCCCGGTCCACTAATAAAGGACTGATGCGGCAAGACAACTTTATTTGATAAGTCAGGGTCTTAAAGGGACCGACAGCTGGGCAGAACATATGGTTAGATCCTGGAATGAAAAGACCGTGAAATATAGCGACAGATTCGAGCATCCTTATCGCGTTGTGAGTAAAATTTATATTTTTAAATCGTGCTTAAAAGTAACAAAAACCGGTATGTCGTGCAGCCTAGTGGCAGAGCCTTGATGCTGGTATATGAAGTCGGTCACTTTGCTGGACGTAGTCACGTATAGTCGGATGCTGTCATACACGCCATAATTGGCCCTCAAAGTTAGAGTATGTACATTATTATCTATCCCCGCTCTGTTCTGCGCTGCCTACGAGATAAAAGGAGTTGCACGATGAGAAGCGGCGCTGCCCTCGCGGTCGCCAGTGGCCCATGTCGAGCCGCGGCGCATGCACGCGGAGTGCACGCATGCGCAGTAAACCGCCGCGCTCGAACACGAACCGCTCTCGCGCTCACGGCTTGCAGCATGTGTTGTCAATTGTGTACGAGAATTCATATTCGCCGCAGATAGCAAAATTTTGATTAAAAATGTTTCACGGCGTTTTCCACGTTACCATTCCATGGCCACACACTCTGACCAGTTAGCTTCCCGTTGCGGTAAAGAAAATAGGTGCCCTAAAAATTGGCTGTCAGTCCCTTTAAATAGCCTTCTTGTCTCCTAGGTTCGAAAAGTGTCACCTACATGAATTTGATCATTCGTTGAAGCTACGACTGCAATCACGAGGTTGCCGTTCACATGAGAGGGTATTATATGCCGCGTTTGGATGGTTGTTGGATTCACAAAGGAATGTTCGATTCGCAGTGGAATAGCGTACACCTCTACATGCGACTCCTGCGGGACCAATGATACAATCGAACACATCCTGTACAACTGCGTTTGTTATGACACCCAGCGACACCTTCTTCTGAAAGATTTTTCTGAAATAAGTGGGCTCAAGAACACTTTCTGCAGCCGAAATTCTAGGACCGTGGACATTTGCCTCGAAGGCGCAGAGGGCAACGAAAGTGTCACTGAAGTACTTAAAGTCAACAGGTCTCTGCGACCACTTGTAGACTTAAAGGGACGCTGCAACAATATCTCATAGCATGGTCGGGAAACGCTGTCGATCGGCAGTCGAGGCTCCTGAGAACACGCGAGCCAAACATTATAGCGCAACGCGCGGCCTGAAATTTACAATGAATTCTCAAAATTCAGCTAGAAATCGCTCCCTCTTTTCTCTACAAACGATGACATATAAGGAAATCACCGCGCCATTTAGAAATCCATGGCTAGAGTCTACCCACCCTACCACGGCCGTTGGCCGGTTTCAGTATGGCGAGCTCCATAGTTACCGTGGCCGCCGCCGAATGTCGTCACGTGCCCGCGCACTCGCTAAGCCGTGGGTTCGAAGAAAAAATGAAAAGAAAGAGCTCGCGGTCATGATGCGCGCTGACGAAGGGACGCACCTCTTTGCCCCCTCGTCATCGCCCTCCCTGCGTAGCTTTCAGCGAGCTCGCTGGAACGAGAGGAGAGAGAAATCGCTTGAAGCGTGCGTCAAATCCTGTGACTCCGCTCGTACTTGACGGATTCTGAAGATTTGTGCGGCAGTCGATTCGTAAATCAATAAGCTCTTTTAGAGAAGCCATTAGACGATTACTAAGGAAGATGTTGCAGGGCCCCTTTATTGTGCTCCCCCAAGTGTGCGCGTGATTCTCTCTTCTGTTCTATCTCTTTATCCCTTCCCTCAGTGCAGGGTAGCAAACCGAACATCTGGCTCACCTGGCTGCCTTTCCTTGCTCCTCCTTTTCTCTCCAGGGTAAAGTTCCATCCCCATTTACAGCCGAATATCTGATACCATCAGTGAAGAACGAGCGCGTTTACAGGTGTTTGTAGCACGATTTCACCTCTTTCTCTCTGCCCTCCTCCCGATGAGCGCCCTGGAAGCACACAGGGAGGGTTGGCTGGCGTGTCTCGAGTTGCTGCCTCCCCGTGACGTCACACTGTTAACACGTAACTGCGATACCGCCCCCTCGATATCGAAACCTGGGGTGCTAAGCAGGATGGCCCGCGTTTGGCGAAACTCGGGATCTTTCCGAGCTCTGGCGACACCCCCTTTTGAACGAGCTAATAGTACGATAAGGTGAAATCCATCCCTCAGCGCGCGTTCCGTTTCATTGGTTACGATGGAACGCGGCGTCATGTCAAGGGCGGTCGAGAAGGTTGGGTGGGGTCGTCAAACTAGAGGCACCTTCTTTCATTTGTTTGTCGTTCCACTGAGTGCAGAAGTGCACCCATGCGAGAAAAGTGGCAGAAAGCTCTACTAACTATATTTTTTATGTGTGCGAGGGCCGTTTGAATTCCTTTTCAAGCGTTTAATGTCTACAGCAAGTATCCTTTAGAATAATCAGCACCGTAGCCTCTGAGATTAGTTCCGACCGAGCGCCTTACAACATCGCGGCTATATATAGAGCTAATCGCCGAGGCCACGTGTATAATCACCATGGTCGGCCTGTACATTCTAGCGCGTTGCTCGGCCGGCGCGCGCCCTCGTCGTTCTCTTCTTGATCGTCTGCTCAGTCCCCGAGCACGTGCGCCCTGCTGATTAGCTAATTGGCTGGGCTATATACCTAGCTAAGTCAGGACGTGCTATGACGAAGCTGATTAGGTCAAATCTTGCTAAGGTCGAGCTAACTAAGCCACGTCTTATTAAGACCATGCTAATGAAGTCGTTTAAAGCTAATAACAAGGTAATTGAGGTCATGATAATTAACATGACGCTAATTAGGGGCGTGTAATTAAAACCAAGATAATCAAGACCTTACTCACCGACATCGTGCTAATTAGGAGTATGCTAATTACCTCTGTACTATTCAGGACCTTGCGGATTAAACCTGCCTGATTAATGCCGTGGTAATTATAGCATCCATAATTAATGTTAATTAACATGACGCTAATTACGATCGCGCTAATTAGGATCGTGTTCATCAGGATTACGCTAATTACCTCTGTACTATTCAGGACCTTGCGAATTAAACCCCAATAATTAATGGCGCGGTAATTAAAACATCATCAATTAATGCTAATTAACACGATGATAAATATGAGCGTGTAATTAAAACAAAAATAATCAATACCTTACTCACCGAGGTCGTGTTAATTGGGATCGTGCTAATTATTATTATGCTAATTACCACTGTGCTTCATTAATGTAGTGGTAATTAAAACAATAACAATTAGAAAGGACTATTCACTATCATGTTAGTTAAGACCTTCCTAAGCAATAGCACCAATATTGAAACCGAACTGACACGGTCATTACTCCGAAGCAGGCCAAGCATATACTGAGTAGACGAGCCACGTAATAAGCTGGAAGAAGCTAGGCGATCACAAGCTCCTCCGATGGCCCAAGTCCTGCACAAGCACTGCAAGCTGAACAAATTATTTTATATGCAAAGAAGCTGCTGAGTAGCGTCCACCGCATGAAACACTTGACAGGCACACCGGCACTATGACAGTCACGAGTTGAACTGGGGCCTTTTCAGAATCAACGAGTTTGTGCCCGAGTTCGCGCGTCAATCACTTTGATTGACAGACGCCGGCAGCGAAGAGCGGATCCGCCCGCCGCGTTTCCTCTTGCCGAGGAGCAGCGCTCACGCGGCAACGCCAGCGAGCGGCACGATTCATCTATGAGCTTAATCGCACAGATTATGCACACACGCACGAAGAACTAAAGGTTATATCATCACGTGGCTACGGTGCCTCGCATTCAATTTCACCGCTCTCACGACGTACCCTGGTGGGATTTGCGGCGAGAAATGTTACTATTTACTTGTTTGCGGAGACACTGTTTCTACCGATTCGCTAATACAGAAAAATCTTCATACGTGTAATGTAAGTATAGCAGTAACCTGTTTATTTATTTATCTGTAACATTCCAGAGAAGCGAAACGAACTGCACCAGAGTGCTGCGTCTTGTTGCCTTCGAGAGTGGAAATTTCCATGCACTAGGTGGAACGAAAGAATTTTCCGAAAGAGGTCAAACGCCCACGAACACGCCCGTGGGAGGCGCGATGATCAGTTGGCAAAAAGATAGCGCGACAATCACGCTGACGTCGCTGCACTGTCAAAATGTTGACTGAGTGGCAGCGCTGACGCGTTCGCACGCGGTGTTCCTTTGAAAACTTCCGCAAATGCCGCGCATACGTTTGTGACGCCATTCTCGTTCTTGTAGCCGTTTTTATCAACGCAGCTATCGCGTGCTCCGCACTGTCTTCCTGTCATGACCGCCGTAATGCGAGCTCGGAGCAAACTCGTGTGCCCGAGAAGCTCGGGCCATCCTGCATAGCACCCCTGATGCGTTTTTTTAAGCTAGCGGTATTAAAAGTTTACTCAATGCATTTCCAGTCACCCCGATACTCTTTAGGGTTATTGTCCCCACTGTTATTATTTAGAGCACACGAGCCCACCTGGTCACTGACGTCACCACCAGAAATCACAAAGTCCACAGCCTTTTCGAGGATCCTAAACTTAAATACTGAATATACTTAAAATTCTTGTCAATACTTCTTGAAAGGTCGCGCCTTTCTTAGACGCAGAGAAATGGTGCCAGTAACCATTACTATGCCGATAATACCAAGGGTAAACAAAGTTTCTGTTATAATTTATGATTTAAGTGCAAAAACAATGTCAAATATACCGCGGAGCAGGGACACTATCTGGTGTTACTTCTGATTTTGATAGCAGT
Source organism: Rhipicephalus sanguineus (assembly GCF_013339695.2). NCBI lineage: Eukaryota > Metazoa > Arthropoda > Arachnida > Ixodida > Ixodidae > Rhipicephalus > Rhipicephalus sanguineus. Next base: position 64,665,822 of record NC_051185.1, on the reverse strand, counting down.
TTATCGCTGTTCGCTCTGGTTTCAGTGCTGCGCCCCCTCCTCCCTCTTCCATAACTCGTCCGAACGCAGTGCAAAGTCAAGATATAAGCGCCCCCCCCCCCCTCTCTCTCTCTGTCCTCTGTGCGCGCGCCTATGTTGATTGGTCTCGTTCGATAAATATGTACGTGCCTCTTGATTATTGCGTACTTTTCTCGCGAAAGCTATTATGTATGCCAGTACAGCGGCTGTCGCGATGCACTGACATGCACCTGTGCCGACACCTGCAACTAATAATAGTTGTGGTTTTACGTCCCACAATTATGATGTGATTATGAGTGACGCCGTAGTGGAGCGCACCGGATACTTTGATCATATAGTGTTATTTAACGCGCACCTAAATCTAAGTGCAAGCGCCTTTAGCATTTCGCTTCCATTGAATTGCGGCCGCCGTGGCCGGCATTTGTCGCCCATCGAAATGCGACCGCCATGGCCGGGGTTGAACCAGCAACTTTCAATTCAGCAGCCATCTACACTACCCCGTCGGACTGATTGCAGGAGCGCCCTATTTTTGCTGCCACCACGAACCGCCGTTCCATGACCAGATGAAGGTATGCGCCCACGTATGCGACCGACATCCGTCTGATAGTGGAAGTTTTCAAGCCCAGAACTTGGCCTCCCCAATAAACAAGAATTTATTCTCGGACGCACGAGGCCCCACATCATAAGACATGGTTTGGCTTCTCGCGCTGCAAGAAAATTCGAAAAATACATCGCGGCCCAGCAATGCCCGCTAATTTCTGCCACATTTCTGTGGCGCGAGCACCGAATGAGAATCTTGTTTCTTGCGCCGCACCCTTCTGTGAGCTGCTTCCGGTGTCTGTGTCTAAAATCTGCGAAAATGGAAACGACGACTACCGCCTGACGCGTCGCAGGTGCTATAGGATGTCCGATTCGCGGTGTCCCACGTAGAAAGAAAAAAATAAAAGTGGCCTGTCCCGCAGGCCAGGGCAATTGCCGGGAACCTCGGAAGATGTTCCTCGTGCGATTAATTCCTGGAAGCCCAACCCCGGGCACCACCAGCAGCAATTACCGTTGGAGTGAGTGAGCAAAAACTCCATTGAATATGTCCGGCGGTATCTGAGCGGGGCGGGGCCACAAGCACACCGGACAAAACTGTCATCTATTACATGCACAACTGATGAAAGTTTGCCACAGGCATTCACTGATGTGCTTGGGCCTGCGCGGATGGCACAACGGTAATCTAACGTTCCAGCAGCAAATGATGACGCATGGCAGGGCACGCCATAGGACGAGCTATCACGGGGATCGCTGCAGGAACCGCGGTGAAAGCTCAACTTGCCATATGATACGGTGGCAATGCAAAGTGATAAAACCCTATAACACCTGCGAGCGGATACGACCTGCACGCTGGATAGACCAGACCGTCTGTGGTGATAGGACAACACAAGCTTATTCTCTTCAGTGCAGCGCAGACCCACGCGGCGGTGCATCGTCGCAGCGACAGCGCCTGACGAGCAAAAAGAGACCCCACAGAGACGCTCATCAGTAAAGGTATGCACTCGCTATGGTTGGGGAGCTGGTCAATTTAGCAACATCGTTTTTAGGACGGTCGCTAGAGAGCAGCTACCCCCCTAGAAAGACAAACTTCACGGGAGTCACTCGTTTGCTCACGCGAATGCTACTCAATAGCCTAAAGACCGAACTATATTCAGCGTTTCTGGCAGGGTTTCGTTCCTCGGCGTCACTCGGCGTCGACGCTTTAGGTGACGGTGGCGAAAACGACCACCTCAGGACGGTCCAAACGTCACAGCGTCAGCGTCGGCGCCGGAAGCAGTTCGATGGACGCAGAACCAATCAGCGTGCGGCTGGCATGCGACTTCCACTACCTAACGGCGTCATCGCTGCTGCCAAAATGGCTGCCGCCCGCCTCGGGTCTAATAAGTTGTCGCCGTGCACTGTGCATGTGGCCCTTAAGTTCTCAACTGATGCTTGTATTTGACTTAGCTTGTTCCCTAGAACCTTCGACAGCAAAAAGCTCGTGATATCTTTCCGAGAGCCGTACTCAAGTTCATCTGTAGGCTTAGCAAGAATGAGTGTATTGGCCGAATACGTGGCCTCAAAGATGCGCGACAACTTCAAGCTCAGAGGCCATTTATTACGGGTTTGTGGTTCTTCTTAATGGCAATAGCTGGCGCTACAAGTCAAATAAAAAAATAGACCTTTCGGCGGCACTGCCACTAGTTTTCTGCACCACAAAACTGCAAATGAGACATAAAATAAACTCGACTTACTGCGCAACCAGCAAGAAAGAAGAAGGGAGACAGGAAAGAGCGCAGACTACCAACTGTTTATTCTCAGTTCACGAAGCCAATATATAGGCATGCCACGCTGCGCCATCACGATGCGCACGACACCGAGATTCATTTACAACTCTGTACAGCGGACAGAGCTGTGAAAGAACACCTCATTTTTACCGAACGCCACGTTTTTTTGTTGTCACATAATCACAGGGTGTACACCTCTACTTTTATCTCTTTACAATTTAATCTTTTTACAACTCTAAGATGGCGCGGACAACACATGAAAAGCCACAGTGAAAATTGTAAAGGCCATGTAAAATGACTATAAACTATAAAACAACACTGCTCATATGAATCAAAGCCATCTACAAAAGAGCAACAACGATGAAACACACCAATGAGGCAAAACACCAAGGTTCGCAACTTAAAACCGTCTAAAAACTTTACAAAGCGTCATACGGGAAACAAAATAGGCGAAAAGAGTGCACAGCCCTAATGGCAATAGGTTGTAAGGGGCAAAAATGGTGGCCATTTGGATTTTCACTGTAGGACGTGTGGCTGTACCGCCCGATTCGAGAATGTATCAGTCATGGCAAAAGCAAGGGAAAAGACCGAAAGGGAAATTATAGAAGCGTACTTTATAAGACAGTACAATGACAAGTGCATAAGCATGCCATCGATATCGCTTTCGGACAAAGAAATATTCTTCTTAAATGGCCATATTTAATTTTGGGAGTAACACTTTGGAAAGGATTTCTTCTGTTAACCTTTCGATGAGGGCTGTGCACTCTTTTCGCCTATTTTGTTTCCCGTATGACGCTTTGTATGACAGTGTTGTTAATGAATCTTGGTGCCGTGCGCATCGTGATGGGGCAGCGTGGCATGCCTATATATTGGCTTCGTGAACTGAGAATAAACAGTTGGTAGTCTGCGCTCTTTCCTGTCTCCCTTCTTCTTTCCTGCTGGTTGCGCAGTAAGTCGAGTTTACAAGTATGAACCAACTAGTCTTCAATGAAGTTTTGCTGAGACATAAAATCTACATAATCAGGAATATAGCTTGTTGGTCCATTGGCGGAAACTGTACACTGCTTTATGAGGTGTCAGGTTGATTCCCTCTGGTTACACTGTGCGACGCTGAGCTGACGCTGGCCGTGACGCTCCTCATATGGTTTGCCGCCCTTTCTGGCGGCATTGATGCGACGACGCCGAGGGACGCAACGTCAGAGAACGCCGGCAAAACGCTGCATAGCACTGGCGCAAAAATTTCGGCCTGGCTGTTTTTTGTCGCAATATGGCCTGTTAGTGATAACACGGCACATCGCTTGCTGCAGTGCGTCATATATAAGTAATTACAGGCTCTTTATTACCTACTAGTCTCATTTTTGGTTTGGGAGAGCACCGAGAACCATAGAGTTTCCTACAATACTTACTAGAGGGAACTCTGGCGCTAGTGTCTATTGTAGCTGCAGCGCATCACGCTTCAGCCAGCATGGGAATGATGGGTAGTACACAAATTTGTCCAAACTTCGTTCTTTCGTCTCCGTTTGGCTGCGCGTCGCCTGCATCCGCTTTGTCGCAAAACAAAGTTCAGCAAATGTCAGCAGTTCCACTTCACCACTTTAACTTTTTTAGGCTCACGAAATCAAAACTGGTCACGAAGTTCACAACGGTCTATTCTTTTATCCGAAACGGACGCCAAAAACAGCAATAAACAAAGCCACAAGTACGTTTGAAGCCGCAAGCACGGAAGACTAGGCATATTTGCGTACTACCCACAAGGAGGTTAAAAAAAATTGACTACCCATCATTCCCATTGTAGCTGAACTACAGTGTACTAGAAGGGGGCAGTGGAACGAACGAAGCGGCCGCGCCGCATCTCGGGTGATGCTCCGACGGGCGATCGTATCGGCGGCGCTGTAGTCACTTTGTATACTGAAGCTGTGGAGAGCGTCTGCATTTGGCGTGCGCTTGTCGCAGCCTACCAAAGCGTCCAATTGCGCGTTTTGAGCATGTTTAATACATTACTGAGCTTTGATCGGTGTCTCAACGCCTGCTACGCACCGTGGTGCACGAGTGAATATGCAGGCGTGCCAGAATTGCTCTGAGATATTCCCTGTTTTTGGAGCCTGCCTGCCCCCATAGAAGGCAACAATCGGATTTTGCACCTAGCTGCTCACTGATTGCTGTACGGTTTGCAAGCAACACTTCGAGCCGCGCTACACTATAAGTGACTACGAAGAAATAAAAAACCAGCGACGAAAGCCTACCATTCTTCTGCCGGCAGTCTCTACGATATCCAGAGCATTGTTCCTTATATGAGCTCCAATGCGCTCGACTGTTTCATGAGTAACCTGAGTACAAATAACTCTATCACAACATTTATATTAGTGACGGCTGAGTTCTGTCAGTTTTGCTCGGTTTCTTTAATGCCGAAAGGCTATCGTGTTTCAACAGCGTGCTTCCGCGCATAGGCGTGTGCAGGGTTCAGGGGGGGCCAAGTCGGGCGAATGTTTGTCGCAGCGCCTCCCCCCCCCATCCCTATTAAGTCAATGTATGGGGCAGACTTTGCGTCCCCCCCCCCTCTTAGGTGACTAGGGGGGTCGCCCCCCTGCCCCTCCCCCCACTCGCGCACGCCTATGCTTCCGCGGTTACTATGCATCGGTTATGCGACCTCTGAGTGCTTAAAATACCAGGAAGCTGAGCCAGATGCAGGAGCCGAGCCGAAGGCGCGCTCCGAGGCACAAACTTCATGCATCAGGGCTTATCTCAAGCATCTTAAAATGCGCAGATGTAAATATAGCCCGTCGGTTATTCTGCCTAATTTCACCTCAACCAGTTCTCCTTTTCAATGGACAGCTTATATTGCACTTTTCCTGACCTATCGATGCCATTGCAAAAACTTTTTTTCACAATGCATGTTTTGTATTATAATTTCGTTGCTTTATTTGTAAAGTGTCAAAAGTCAAGCCAGGAGGGGCGGTGGTGCTCTACGCTTGGCGATATGTATATATGTGCATATATATTTACACGCACAAATACGGGCATTAAAGTCTCACCTCCCCACCCGGCGCCAATAACAATATCCATGCAACGCCCCTGAGGACGGCCGTTATTTGTACCGGTCTAGTTACCATTGACTTCCAATACCTTTGAGCCCTCGTAATGTCGAAAAAAATCACGCCATATCCATGGAATGAGGAATGAATGATGATAAGTGGGCGAAGCTCGAGAGGGGGAGATCATCGGTAAAACCGTAACCCTCCCGTGAAAGTTCGCCCATTACATCATTAAGAAAGACGAGACTGTGTGCATATATACAAATCAACTTTTATTTTGTTCTTTTATTTTGTTCGTCTACTGTCTACAGCCACCTGTCCATCCGGTGACTCACTGCGAAAGAGGAAGCGCGTGAAGAGCGATTGCCTTTTATTGCGTCAGTCACGTGCGAGTGACGTCATCATGACGTCACTCACACTAGCGCCACCTGCTGAGTGAGTCATACAACTAGGTGGTTACGAACCGGTCACAGAGGAAAGACAGACCCACGACGTAGTAAAGAAGAAAGAACACCACACAGGCGAACACGCACGAGAGTGTCGCTCGTCAACGTCGTCTTCTTCTTCTACTGCATACCAGAAAGCGCGCAGTAAAGAAGAAAGAGTGCCACACAGGCGAACACGCACGAGCGTCACTCGTCAACGTCGTCTTCTTATGCTACTGCATACCAAAACTGCATACTAGCTCATGAGAAGCGCGCGTTCTGGTATGCACTAGAAGAAGGTGACGTTGACGAGTGGTTACAAACCGGTCACAGAGGAAGGACAGACCCACGGCTTAAAGCTTCGCCCATAAAAGTCACATTAAACACAGGGCATTTGTAAAGATACGCACCGTACACACAGCTTCGCCAACGCGCGGTAAATGTTCGGCGTGCTTTCGGCAGAATATCAGCACACAGCTTTCTGAGCACAGTTAAATTCCAATAGAGCAGCTCAGTTACTCTGAATAAACTAGACGCCGAATCACCACCAGAAGAAAGCATTAAAACAGTAGAAATCAGAATAAGGCACGCCCTTTCTGTTTCCTCTGTCTCTTTCTTCTGGTGGTCGTTCAGCGTCTAGTTAATTGACAATAATGTAACTAGCCAAGCAATGAGTTCGGCTCAATTACAGCGAGATCGTGAATCTTCACGGTCGCCATCAGCCCATTTTCATTTTTATATTTTGCGTACCTTCCAGCAGTCACTTCGGCTACAAGAACCGATTTGCACTATCTCTCAAAGGCGTTTATGAAGCAAGCATCCATTAAAAGCTTTGAAGTTTCGTCCATCAAGGCTTACGAGGACAAGTCCTACGCTTAATAATGATAGACACGCAACGAAAGCCGCATCAGTAATAGTGCCGATTAGCCGGGTGCGGCCGACGCGCCCAGCAGTTCTCGCGCGCGGCGCCGCGCGCCTTCAGTACCGAGCGACTGCAGCGCCGCCGCTACGGTCGACGCGCAAGGCATCAGGCGGCGAGGCGCGTTCACGCCACTCGACAGTTCTAGTACACTCTAGCTGAACGATCTAAGAGGGACCTTAGAACGATCGCAGCGCCAGAGTCCCCTCTAGTTAATTTGGGGAAACTCTATGCCGAGAACGACAAGCCGCCGGGGGCAACTAACACCACCTAGCGTGCGCAACGTGATAAACTAACTCGACCGCGTGAACGCACAAATGTGACGCACTTCCGCGCTGCTTGCATATCCTGCGCGCGTTCTTTCACCTGCCGTACGTGATATCCGATGACGTCATCGTGATCGCACCACAGGCTCGCGAGCAGCCCCCGAATTGTTCGCTGGTGCAAGCACGGCAAAAGGAAAATGGCGCCTATGACCTCAGCAATGCTATACATAACTTGCAACTACGTCACACCGCGGAACTCTGGGATACGATTTCGCGGCATGCGCCGCCATTACCGAGCACATGGCAGCAGACGACACCGACTCGAGCTGTGCAGGTCTCGCATTTCCCGTCAACGCTGCACATCACAACGGCGATTTCTGCGATATTTGGCTGCTGCACGAGAAGTGTTAATCAATAATAACAAAAAAAAGGCCCGACGTGAGGACGTACTGTTTGCCAAACGTGATCACAAACCCGTGCGACCGCACGAAAGAGCTGTCCGAGAAGCGGAGCGCATGGCTTATACGCGCGTAAACAGGAAGGACCTCAGACGTTGCACAACGTTTGTGTGTGCGTGTCACTTCATAACAGGCAAGTTATGCTTCCGAATCTCCCCACCTTTTCGCCGAGTGTATCACCACAGAGTTATGCGCGAGATCAATTTTTGTCGAAACGTGATCGAAGCATCGAATTGAACACAGCGATCGCGCCTTGGTTTTCGGGAGGCCCTCTTAGCTCTTCGGTGAAACGAACCCCGACTGGGCGCCAAACATGTTATTGGGCCATGGTTTTATGCAGCAATCAGCGACGAAATCAGTGCAGTTTGAGTGCTGCAAAATGCAGGCGGGGAAGAGCGCCGCTGTAGGTGACTCGTGTGAAGTTGTTTCAACCATTACGTGTGACACCACTGACGACAGTGCAGGCTGCATAATGTCCTGAACGATTCTCGTTCGTCATAAACGCAAGGCAAACAATCAAAATACGCGCACTACGCCGAACGATGTGCTCGGTGATGGTGGACGGAAGACAGGAACTGACGTCACTTGCAAGTTATGTATGGATGTCGCGGAAGTCGGGGGTCGCCTTCAAGTCACCTAAGATTATGTCAATGTCGCGAGGTGCTGCGTATAGTGTTGGATTGCGCATGCGAATTTCCAAATTCATATAAATTACCTTCCAAGCTATATTCACTGTTGAGATTTGGTAGATGATGTGCCGATCTTTTCGAATCGATCCCGCAGGCTATCAAGCCGCGAAATTTCGTGTCAGTACTCCTTTAAACTTTTTGACAGCTCAATGGCAACTGCTGACATCCGTGAAAAGTGATAACGTGCCTCCGGCAGGTCAAACCGAGAATTTCGATCAGTTTTTGAAAGACCATTTGGAGGCCCTGTTATTCGAATAGTATATATGACTGAAAAATGCCGCGCTAAATTGACGGGTTCAGGCGTTGCAGATCGTTTTTATTCGGCACAATGTAAAATACATAATAAAATACCAAGCTGAACCTTCACTGTTTCACGAGCAGGTAGCTTCATGCTCAGGTGCTGCGGAAACAGAATGCTGTGACAAGAAGCTTAGTCGAACAGTTTGACCCATCAGGTTTAGTGCCTCAAGGAAATGCATGAAGGAGTACGACGATACCTGTATTCCTGTTTTGCTCACGCCACATCAACCGAAGTAGTCTCGATGAAATCCTTAACCAAGATGAGCGGCCATCTCTGGTTCTTTTATTTCTCTAAGGCGTCGAGGGTAATCTGATCGAAAAAGATCACGTGCACAGCTGCCACAGCACTGGGTTTCCTGTTTAGGCTGCAAAAGGCATTCACTTATTCACGAATATTTCCTCGAATTCTGCGCAGGAAATCTTTTATAATACGGCCTGCGCCAGTCATAATGGAGTAAGGTCGTTTAAATCCACCATCACTGCGGTTTTCAGCGAAAAATAGAAGTAGAGGGTCTCTTATGTCTCTACATACATGAAGAATAGACTGTAAACGACTATTTCAGTCAATAATCAGCCCTGGAAGCCACCGGCTATAAAACGCGCCAGCCGCCGGCGGCCGCCATTTCGCCGTGCTGTTTGTGAGGCCATGGACCGTGGGGAGGAGCCGCCGTCTGCTACCGAATCAGCCGCCTTACCACACGCTGTCAGTGTGTTGCTGCTGCGCCCGGTGACATTGCTTAAGCCATTGTACATCCAATGGCAAGCCGAACTAAGCTGAAATAGCAAGACTGAACGCGCAGCTGAGCACAGCACAAAATTGTTCGCCGGAATCCAGACGCTCGCACAGCAAGCAGCTTATTACATCAAAGCTTAACCTTGTTGCCCCAGAAGACCTGCAACATGTTTGTGTGACTGCAGGCGATACGCATCAGACATACATTATCTGAAGGCGGCGTCACACGTTCAGTGGGACTCGAGTTTAGAACTGCGGCATATTCTCGGCCCATGTCGAAGCACCACTTATGTGTTACGTGTAATCTGTCTCTCTCTTTCTGTGTGTATGTGTGTGCTGTTAAGTGTTTATCTATGTATATATCACAATCATCACCCAGCACCTGGAGTAGCATGTCAAGCGAATAGCCAGGCTAACATCATCAGGACGTGCGGAGTCGCCAGAAAACTATCATCATGACGGCCTTCTTCATATTCGGTACGCTCACCGAACAAAACTGTTGCATCGGGGTTCGTGAGAGGGGGTCGCCAGAAAATATCGGACTCTACCCCCCCCCCCTAAAGCTACGTCACCCTATTAGAGGTATACTCTATAACAAAGTGCATCCAAAAGGGTAGCAGGCACGGCATATTTCTGTGGCGTATACGTGCGTGCTAAAAGCCGCTTATGCAAGTAAAAGCCTCGATTTATTGCTTTGAGTTCCACGGAAAATTTACCAAAAAATTGTTCCCGTAATCTTCACTGAACCTGGCGTTCGTTGTTGCCAAGTTTGACCCTGCCAAAAGTGATCCGTTTTCATGAAAACATAGAATTCATTCTGAGTTGAAAAGCATGCGCGCCCCGCATGAAGCATTGTCAGAATAGAAATCCAATGCGTGCCTGCGCATTAAAACAATAAAAGATGCGCATAAACGAAGCGGCGAAATTTCACATCAAATTTCGCGATGCGGCGTAAGCCACGTGACGGCATGGGGGTTACCCGGGGGTCTTGCCAGAAGGGTCTTGCCCGGGGGTCTTGCCAGGCATGGGGGTCTTGCCAGAAGTAGGTAGTCTGTCGAGCAGATCAAGGAAGGCTTTCACCTTTCGAAGCTGTTCCATGCGCAACTCGTGCTCCCTGTACAGGTCGTCGAAGCGGGCACACGTATCCAGGGTGCACTGCACAGTTTTGTCAGCACACTGCACAACCTCCTGACACGCAAAGTCAGCACGACGTGGTTGCTCGCTGCTTCTGCCAACCTGGTCTCCGGCACTGCACCTTGAGGCACTCGTCTCCGGCGGTACGCCGCAGTACGATTCACTTCTGGCGACTGTGCCCTCGCTGTCATTCTCAGAAACGCTCATGATCCTGTCGCAAGTCATACACGTGCTCGTTTCGGCTCGGCGCATGGTATCAAAGCCACTGGTGGCAGATCTGGGGTGCTGTTCTCAGTGTGTCCACTTAGTGGACTGTCCATTTCGGCCGCCTCTGATTGGCTGGAGTTCGGCGAGCAGCGTGCCCCCTGTTTCCGGTTCTTTTTCCTCAACGTCACTTTGACGTCACAGAGCTTTCACAACACTCGAAACAAATAAGAAAGATGGAATGCGCTTCAACGCAACGAACACAGCCTCCAGAGATCCGCTTTTGGAAGCGCAAATCTCGAATGCTGTTGTTGTGCCTCAACACAAAGGCCACAAGGTCGCCCACCTATGAACAACGACGGATACTGGGAAACGGAGTCATCGCCCTGCCGGCGCCATGTCGTCGTTTTTCCACGCTGTCCAGCGACTGAGAGCAGCATTCCTGAGGGGAATGGAGGGGACAAACAATGGCGCTCCGCGCACCTGCTGTGTGCATCCTCCGACGTCGTGCAGATGTCACCTGTCTGGCCCTTTTCTGTCCAGAACCGTACGGGCTGCGTCTACAACCAGCAGGCCAGTTCCCGATAAAGGGCCCATCACCAACCAGTGCCAGTGCTGCAGGATTGATGGAATCCTGGCCACCGCTTGGAGAGGAGAACGAGGGGGTGGACCTCAACCACGTTATTTAATCCGGCGCACTAGAGAGCGCCGGTGCCTGTTCACTGAAATCGGAACCATGTAAATACTGTACATAAAATATTTCCTTCCATCAACTTGTCCTTCTTACTGCTCCGAGTTCGAACACGTGCTCCCACACGCGGGAGCACGTTTGCGTGGCGGTGCGAACACGTGTGGGAGCACGTGATCGCACCGGCCACGCAACACCAGTCACAACAGTGGCGGCAGCGGCGGAATACTACGACCCGCAATCTAAGCTGCGAACCAGAGGGACGACCATGGGTGACAACACCGTGCGTAAACTCAGATCATGCGATCCAGACCTCGTTTAGGTTTAACGCGGCCGCCCGCCTATCGCACCTGCAAAGGTCGATACGCATTTCCTGAATCTTTCTCAAGCATCCGCAACACGTTCGCATGCAAGAAGACGACGAGATAGGCTAGTTGGTGAACATTAATGCTTAAACGGACATTAAAGAGCAAGACGACTTTTCTGGTATCAGTAAACTACTCTTCCACGATACCAAAACCACCACGCTTGCTGCGAGAAGAGGCTTAGTAAGCGAGAAATCGCGGAAAAAGAAAATGTGGGTGGCGACGTCACCTTGAATTTTCCGCACCATTCGTCGTGACATCACATGTTTTGACGGCGCCTACTAGGGCCTACGCAGTTCCTAAACGGTAAAAATGAACTGCACTGTCTTCTGAGGGGGCCATGTAGTTAACATACCAAGTTTGAGGAAATTTTGTTGAGCCAGTGACTCCAAAATACGATACACTTTGAAATCCGTGACGTCACGCGTGGAGATTTTGGCGCGAAATTTAAAAATGAGACATTGAACTTCATTTTTTCCTTTATTAATACACCTATGATGGTGAAATTAACGACATATATAGTTCTCAAAATACAATTTACCAATCTAAACCGATTCATTGTTTCTCTTTAGTGTCCCTTTAAAGCAAAATGCAAGGACAGACTTGTCAAGTTTGTTTGCGTTCTGTTACTGTACATTTCGTCCACTTTTTTACTTCTTAAAAGTGCCCATTTGACAGAGTTCTGTCCCGTTGCGAAGGAACTATTGGTGAAAAAGTGCCATCAACCAAGCATTTCTGTCTTCTGTCACGCGCCAGTGTTGCCCGACTCGCACGCCATTCAATTATAAATTATTGGCGTCTTTCACTCGTCGATCCCAAGCAGGATTTATTGCTCCGCGGCGGCTTATCCGTATTTCACTGGTCGATCTGGAACGGGTGAGCGCGTTCCACTGCTCGTTTCAGGGCAACTTGATCCGCGCCAGGTTGTTCTCACTGGCTCCGCCGCGAAGTCGCGGATCCGGGCCGAAATAGGAGGAGCAGCACCTCCGTGATTCTGCCAGCAACCTTGGTCGCGCTTTTCAGCGGCGACCGAAGTTGCCGTGAAAACGCGCAGAGCGCAAGCCAGAACACTTTCCGGAACCAGTTAGAGTGACGTGCTCATAAACAACTTATGGTGTACTCTCACGCGGAGCATTCCCACGTTCCACTGGTAGATTTCGCTCGGTGCAATCCAAGGGCTCACTCCAGGATTTCGGCGGCTACTCCAACCCTCCCAGTACAAAACGCCATGACTGCACGACCAAATGCGCTAAAATATTCCCCGCTGGTTTGTGAACGCACAGAGATTAACCCACAAAACACAAAATCGAACATTGTTTGTCAGGCTACCAAACGTAGATACAGGATTCCGAATGACGGCAACTGGTCCCTCACAGTAAAGCTAGAGTGCACACTCCAGTAAAACAGCTGTTTTGCTGAAGAAGCTGCGTATCTTCTTCCGAAGTGCCCTGGTCCCGTCGGTTTCCTCTCAAGAGGGCATCTAACAAAGGCCGATAACCATAATATTCGCATCCCAGTGTGTGCTGTGCAGGTGAGCCGATGGGTTGAAAGAATGACACCAACCCGGGCGCGCATCGAAGCACCCTAGGACAGGTCAAAGACCCCTCGCATACTGACAACCGTAAGAAATAGCGCGGAGGATAGAAGGAAGCCCAGCAATGCGATGTTCACCAAAGGCAAGAGAGATAAGAAGCGGCATCGGAGGAGGTTCACTTGTCAATTCTACGCGCACATCCTCTCAGTCGTTACTTCTTCAGTACTAAATATTTTCTGGACACCTTATCTTTCGAGTGCTTGTAATGCTCAATGTATGACGTGGTACACCTGCGCGGGCGGGGAAGCAAATTAGGCATTGAATGCATAATGAACATGCATTCAATGCCTATCAACTACTACAGGCAATAGTGTACCAGCGGGCGTGGGATAATGTTCTGTCCTACGTTGTGTGCTGCACGATACGAGCCTGTCTGAATGTCGCTGTCACGATTCCATAAATGCCTGAACAAGCGGTGAAAGGCAGGCTAGTTGCTACATGTTTTTTCAAGAAGCAATAAACAGCGCAGATACGGGACGAAGCGAAGGAAACACACGAGGACTGGCGATGAGCACGTCTGTGCTAATAGAGGGAAACGCAAGCCTGCTTGCCATATCAACCTTTCCACACAATGTGAGATTACTACTTACTGCAAAGCTTAGTCAAATGACAATCTGTCTGCTTTCGAATGGCGTACTGACAACCTGTTTATGTTGTCCTATGACTTATCCTTGTTTTAAAAAACTGCAGTGGCTTAGCTCGGTTACGCCAGGATATACGTCGTTAGCAAAGGTTCAGCTGATTATTCTAAGCTTTCCAGATTGTCTAGGATTAACTTGATTGTCATGCTTACTGCTGCTCCAATGACACACACACGGTATACGTATTATGTGGCACATGAATATTTATTTTTGCTCAACGTCAGGTTTCTTCTCTATTGCCACAAACACGGCTCGGTGGTCAGTGAAGTAACACAGTGAAGTAACACGCTGCCGTCTCTATGGACCCAACACAGTAACCGCTAATTGCCAGGCTACTACTTCGGGATTCGATGAGATAAGCTTCTCGGCTCTTCTGCGCCGTCGAGCAGCATTTGCGCTCTCAAGCGGCCCCGGCGCAGTGTCAGACGGCGACTGCACAGCGAAGGCAAATAGCTGCGCGCGCGCTGGCGCCACTGTGTCTACGACGTCACTCCTCTCGAATGCGGCGCAGACCAGCAGCGGCGAGCCGGGCGCGGCGGTGTCGGAGAGCGCGTGAGATGCCAGCTCTGGTGACCCAGCTGTGTGACATCACTGATCCTCGCGCATGCGCAGCACGGCTCATGACGCTCCACACGAAATCGGCTCCGGCTAGGCAAGTGTAGCTAACGCTACAAAACATAGCTGCGCCTGCGCATTCACTAGCGACACTGTTTATCCATATACGATATCCAGGCCACGTTCAACTAACTCCAAAACATTCGACAGCTCAATAACATTCTTCGTTCTGTGCAAGCAAGTCAGGTTGGTGAAAAGAATCTAAAGAGAACAGATGCGTTGTTGAAGTTCAGACTCTCCCACAATCATATAAGACACTCATCATCGGAATGTCCACAATTCTTGAGACATATCAAGCATGCCATAGTACTGCAAAATTTCTGTGCGCTTGACTAATGCACCGCGCACTGTGTAAGCGCTGTATGAAGGGCGACTTAGCATTGAAGTGTGTGGCTCGTGACGCCAGCTATAAAAAATGTAAATATTATATTATTTCACTCCACCCAAACTTGCTGGCCCGCTTTATCAATACGTTTTTCGTGTAAGTACTCCATACTTGAAAACACCCAATGACCTACTCTGCATAGCGTATTCAATTAATTATAATGAATTGTACATATGCACTTGCTTCATCAAGTTACTAGCCATGTTCAACATTTCTTGCGCACGATAAGATCTTCAGACCTGGTAACGCACATCTTCGTGTTTCTGGTTGAGTAGCACTGTCATTGTGATCGAATGTTCACAAATATCAAGCACTGTACTTTTGCAAGGCCTCAGTTTCGAGAGTAACAAAAGTTTCGAGAACTTTTGAGAGTAAACAAAAACACGTGACGTACAGATGTGCACAATTGTCGGAGTGTGCAAAATAAATGCAGTTTACAAACCACTGTGTAAGACCCAGGACGTACATGGGTGGCTTACTGAGTCGTCTCAAATGACAGATCTCGAATTCCACGCAGGGTGGCATCCACTTATGACTTTTTTGTGTTTATAATGCTAGACAAAGTTCCATGAATTGAACTACCCATACTGATAAGCTATCTTTTCTTGCCTTTTTCACGTTTAGGTTTCATCGGCCTTGCAACCTAAAGAAGTCAGGCTCCTCAAGACGTGTTTTCCCGGCAGCAAGGACGGGTACGAGGACTTCAGCAATTGCAGATGAAAAGGTCACATCCCTGTTTAAATTCATCGGTTCACGAGAACGGCGTTTTACAAAGCCCGCTTTTACGGAAGATTATATTCACGACTAATGGAGGCTCCGAATTTCCGTTGAACGCCGCAGTCATTTCACATGTTCTACAAACTTTCGCTTCTCTTGGTACCTGATTGGTGCTGACACGGCATAAAGTTTAAAACAGAGAAAATAACTTCACTGTGATGTCAACATGGCGGACGCATGTACTAATGAGCTTGACACTAAGGATAGTGACGTCAAGAAGTTTTTCCAAAAAGGTCAAGCAGAGTACTTAACGTGGAGACCAGGTCGCTTCACGAACGTGAAAGACGGAGCTGACCTCAAGTACGAAAAGATTTCAGAGAAGGACGTTACCGTTCTCCGTCGAATACTGAGCACAGGACCACCCGTGAAGACACTTACTCTGTGCTCTATCACTCTGAGCGCGTTCAAGGCTGCTTTCGACGAACTTTACGAATGCCCTTGGCTGAAAAGAGTCTACCTCCATATTGACTGCGAAGGCAAGAGCTTGGGCACGAGTCTCTCGCTGCTGTTTAGAGGCCTGCAGATTTTGGAGTTGAGCTGCGAAAACACCGGGACCAGATTTGCGAAGGATGTTGCGAGCTACATCCGACAGAACAAGTCGTTGAAATCTATTGTCATCTGGGATTACTGTGGAGGTGACGGAGGTGCCGCAGCTCTCATCGAGTCCCTAAGAGTAAACGACACCCTCGTAAAGTTCGCCTTCGCGGAGTTAGAGTTATCTTCCGAGGTATTAATCTGCTTCGCGAATATGCTCGTGTCCAACTCGACGCTGGAGATTGTCAAATTGAGATACGTGTGTCCCGTGGAAAAGGAGAAAGTGTGCTCGCTGTTGGCTATGAAACTCCATGCAGGTGTCTTCAAGCGGCTTGACGTTGTGTGGCCCGAGGAGCTTCTACCGGAGGTCAACGTGCTCATCCGCAGACAAACATGCTGCCCCGTGTTGTGCGTTAGCGTCGCTTCCTCGGTCGACGAGAGAGTTCTTTCGGAGTTCTCTGACGCCTTGTCCGCAGACACGGCACTTCGTGACCTTACAGTTCACTCGAACAAGGCAATAGTCGATGCTCTTGAGGAGAAATTCCACGCAAACGCGGGCGGCAACGGTTTCGAGGAGCGCAAAAGAACACGCAGGGAAATATGGAGGAACATGAGCGTGAACGATGGTAAAGAGCGCCACCTCATCAGCATCCTCGACGCCTTGAAGAAGAACTGTTCCGTGAAGAAATTCACCATGTTGGTCGAGATGGTGACTCCAGACATAGCGACGTCTCTCTCGGAGTTGCTTGCGGTGAACAACACCTTGAATGAGATTGACGTAAGCAATTTCTGGGAAATCTCGCCCAATGAGATAAAAACCATTCTGCGTGGTTTGAGGATTAACTACACCCTGACTGACCTCGTTGTTAACTGGGACACCGATAATCTCGTAGGTACCCACAAGGTGCATTCGCTTTTGCAGAGGAACCTTCGCCTCGTAAAGAAGGCTGCCGAATTCGTCATTTCTATTGCTGAGGACCACGATGAGGAAGGCGCTGATGCTTTCAGAAAACTGCACACCACAAGCGATCGCCTCGTGGAGAAGGTTCAGGAGCTCACCGGCAAGACAAAAGAGGCGTCTCTACAAGAAATACAGTCAGCTTTAGCTCGATTAAGCGACAGATCGCGGAAAGAAGGACGCACTTAACTCGGACTCGGTTTCACAAAAAACGACACATTTTTGAGGAGCCTGAAGGCCACTAAATCTGACACAAGGATAATGGTTCCCTGCCCACCCCCCTCCCCCTTACAAAGTGATCGTCAAGGAGTGTACACCTACATGCCTTACACTCGCCCACAACAAAGAAATACCTGTTTTCTGTGCTGGGATTCCAACTTGAGCAATGTGTGGGCCCCACTTTGATCAAAGGAAGACAAAGCACTTACAGCCGCAGAAAAAATAAAGATGGCAACGTAAATGTTTCTTTGTTTCTGCGTGTAATGGAGACTCTTTATTAGAAAAACAGATATACTTTTGCCGGCGTGTTTATAACCGCTCGCATGCTACTCTTTTGGGGGGTGGGAAATATAATTAAGAGGATGAAGAAAATATTTGAAAAAGTAAATAATATACACGAATACGAGATGCGCGATTGAGCCTCAGAGAGAGAGAGAGGGAGATAAAGGTAGCGGAAACGCGGGGAGTTTAACCAAAGGAAATTTCCTGTTGGCTACCCTCCATTGGGAAAGGGGAAATGGGGTGCGAAAGAATGAAGGAGAAGGGGAGCTGGCTTTGTAGCTGCACTACAAAGCCATCTCAATAGCGCTGTATAAAAGGCAGCACATGAACGTAGTCACTGAACTGTCGCAACGTGTCGTTCAGTATTATTTGTCCAAGAAACCGAACTAACCTTCTCATAGCGACTCGCTTTGACGTCCAGGTAGCGAACCTCATACTAATATTTACAAATGGGATGTTGAAGTAGGGGTGTTGTTAATAGCACTAGATATTTGATGCGCGAAGGAATGAAGGAGTGTACTGAAAGAAGTGCTAACGCTTACAGCAGTGCTAATCACCCGTCCCAGATTGGAGTAAGCTGCACTGTAATACGCACGCGAGAATATATATTGTGACTAGGTGTTGTGCATACAATATATAGTGTAATAGGTACCGTTACCTTCTTTGATGCACACGAAAGAGAAGGTACTCACGAGGCAGCACTCACGCCACATCCTCGCGCTGACGCGAGGGGAGTGGGCGCATGCGCATGAGGGAACGGACGCGTGAGGGAAGGACGGACACAGCCCAGAGCAAAAGCTGCTTCGCATCTAAAAATAAAATAGGGTGGGCGGGTGGGGAACTGATTGAGGGATCGTTGATTATGTCTTTCGTGTGCTTTGTTTAGTAATGAAGGGACGACTAACTGTCACCCCTTTCATTTCAGCGATGTCAATAAGTTACAATAAGTTGTAATGAAGTTAGCACTATTAGTGCAAGTGTTTCTTTAGAACCGCTTTCCAGGAGTACGCGGTGAAAACAAAGAATGTCTTGCGTCTTGCAACAAGTATCCTCCGTTCGGACGGGAGTTTGCCCATTACACATAGTTTTCACGTGACATCACAGACGGTTTCTCATCGCTGGGTACCTCAACATGGCGGCCACCGAGACTTTTTATCTCATTATAGAGTGTCAGTGCGGGGGAGGACACAGCGCACAGTCGTTCAGTCGCTGCGTTCTTTTGTGCTCCCCGCACTATCTTCTGTTCGCCAGCCGCGCCAAGGGGGAACACAAAGGAACGCGAGGGAGCACCTGCACTAATCTGATGTCACAGTTTCTTTCTCAGCACCTTCGAGTAAGAGTTCACGCAGCATCTCAACCAGCTAGTACTCCAAGATGGCGACCACGGACTTTCTGCAGCTTACTTAATTTTCCCTATCCTGAAAACATCCACCTTCTACCTTGGGAGATTTGCATAGCAAGGAGCAGTAACTACCACCGTATTGAGAAAGAGCGGGTGCACGGCGGGCGCAGAAAAAGGCGATCCTCGGCCGCGAAGCCAGCGAGTCCTTGTCGTGACGTCACATTGCTGCGACTGCCGCGTCGCCAGTGTTCGTTCTCGGGGCTAATAGCGTGGCTACAATAACCCCAAACGTCGAAGGGGCGTCGACAGACAATAACCCCCCTTCCAACAAAACGTCAACCCCTCTCTCCCTTTCTTGTTATGGACGGACCACATTCTCCGAAGTGTCAATTACATTTCTATATTGATATCTCGGATACGACTTATCATATCAAATCATTTTTTTTCACCAAAATGAGCACGTATATGCGTTCCAAATATCTGCACCACACACCTTTCGCTAGCTCTAGTCGCTAAATATATAAAAGATTAATACTGATTTCAGTTTTTCATGTTCTATTATTTCAGTTTACATGAATATTAAGATTATTTCCACGTAATGATAGACCTCGACCTGGCGATTATTAATATTGGAAGCAGACAAAAATTACCCTTTATTTATACTAACCAGACCAACAAAATCTGTTTTCCAATTAGGTTTACTTATAACACTTAATAACACTTTATTGAAGTAACCCCCAACTATGATGTTTTCCATCAATGCATATATCCAAGGTCACTCCACGCTGCAAATATTACAGTGCTGTGTTTAAAGTTACCGCAGTTATCCATATATTCTTTTTTTAAACACGTGGTCCAAACAACGCGTTTTCTGAATTTCCGCTGGATTTTTACTGCCATCCTGTAATGCCAACCTAGTCTTGGTAACCTCTTTGGTTATCAACATAACAGTACCCAATTTTAGCACTATTCGACAAAAATGACGCAGATAATTCAACGAGAGCTCACTCACCATGTTTACGACGCACCCGCGACCGTCCGCTTGTTCACCACTCGCGAGATCACAGTGTGTCGTTTGCTGCACGGCACCATCATGCGATTAAGGTTCCCGCAACTTGCTGCTGTCAATGAGATGACAACCTTCGTTGACGCTTGTATTCGCTTGCAATGTCTGCAAGGTGCACGGAACGATTTCCTTTTTCCGAACGCGGACGATGGCTTCGCACTATCCTCGCTGCAGTTCGATTCGGGTGGCTTAGCCTGCGTCATGCTAGTTGTTATAAAAGGGTTCAAGTTCAATAAGTCGATGACGCTATGTTTCGAAAAGATACAAAAAGTTTAGTTACATATTTACAACTGTTATAAAGCTAAAAAAGGATCCTTCATCTATCGTTGCTTGAACGTCTCTCTTCACTCTTCGGCCGCCGACTCCCCCCGCGCCGGTCACCCTCTCTGCTTCTTGTTAGCTGCACCTTCCGGTCCAGCAAGGGGGATCATCATCATGTTCCCAGAACATACACGCAGGTGTCCGAATAACACAACCTCTACCGTGGAAAAGCAAGTGTCGGTCAGAGACCCCGCGACGGTTCGGGCGAAAGCGAAGATCTTTAATAGGATACTGACCCAATATTTCGTGGCCAAGATAGCCTGCGGGATCAATTCCGGTGAACATGCGTATATAACCTGCAAAATACCAGCAGCGAATATAGCTTGGAAGTTATTTTAAATGAATCTTGAAGTTTGCGTGAGCGATCGACATCCTCTCGCTACTGACATCCTCAAAGGGCACCCTTGGGGACCTCCTACTTCCCTCACGTGACCACGCTGCAACAAGTCATGATGACGTCACTTGCTTCTACGAACCGCGCGGAAGTGCGTCGCAGTTCTGTGTGGATGGATGGATGCTATGAGCGTCCCCTTTGTAACGGGGCGGTGACATGTCTGCCACCAGGCTCGAAAAAAAAAAAAGCTTCCTTGTTTTATGTTGGCCTAATACCTTATTTACATTTATTAAATCTATGTTATTATACCAAAAAAATATAAATTCACGGTCTATCTCTCTGCCTCTTAAGGCAGAATGACCTCATTTTTCCCCCCATTATTTATTTTTGTTCTTTATCTCTACTTTTCTGCCACCAATACTCTAACCGTCTCTTAGTTATTTCTATCGCGGACGTGTTCAGCTTTCCATTGTTGTCCCTAAAACCCAAGGCTTCATGTAGACTCGTGCCCATACGTATAGCTGGGTGAATATCGCCACATTCAATCAGTACATGTTCCATCGTTTCCTTAGTTCCCCCGCAGCATGTACATTGTTCTTCTTCGTTACTGAATCTCGCTTTATAACTACGCGTTCTAAGGCAGCCCGACCTTGCTTCAAACAGTAAAGCGCTTCCCCTTGAATTATCATAAAACCTTTCCCTCCTTATTTCGTTTTTTCCCTTTCGGTAGTTACTCAGAGCCGGCTTCTTTTCCATCGCTACCATCCAATAAGTCCTCTCCGCCTCTCTGATCTTCCGCTTAATGCTCCTTTTTGCCATATCGCCCGCACTGCTAGCCGTATATGTGCTGACGTGAACGAGCGCTGCACACGCTAGGTGGTGATAGTTGCACCTGGAGGCTTGTCGTTTTTGAATCCGAAACTGACACTGGTCGGTAATGAGGCGACTGTAATTAGTTATTTGTCGCGCGCTTCAGCAAACGATGTGCCGTATTATGACTAACAGGCCCTCAGCAACACACTGCAGCGAAAAAACGCGAGCCAAAATTTTTGTTTCAGTACCCCTTTAACAATGATTTCTGGGGATCGGCCACCCGGCGAGGCTGCCTACGTCACACCTCCAGCAGCCAATGAAAGTAGCTGAGCGATGCCGCCGGAGTATTTGCGGCATGAGCACCGGAGTATAATCAGGGAATGGGCGCCCTTTTCCTCCCTCCATCGCCCGCGGGAGGAGAAACGGCGGTGAATGAACGTATATACTCCGGTACATTCCGATGTGTTCGAGTTCGGGAGAGGTCACCGGAGTTAGGCGAGAGCATCGTCCCCCAAGACCTCCAAGCTGGGTGCATTTTCGTTTACAGTGTAGTGAATGTCTGGAGCAATTCCAATGAGACATTGATTCATAAATTTAGTGCTGCCAAAGGCGTCGATGCTTTCTTCTACAGCTTTTATCGCTTCACATTACATGACGTTGTAAAACATGTCCTGGACGTCCACTAATACACACGTGACCGGAGGGCTATCTTTCAGAAATTCTATTACCTTCTGAGAACCATTAATAAGGTATGGATCGTCGACTGACAGAACGGATAGATGGGTCTTTAAATATCTTGCCACTTGATTTTGCCACGCTTGTTTGTCTTCTACGATCGTCGTGAAGGGGTTGTCTTTCTTATGACTTTTTACGGAGAAAAATGGGCTAAGTGCAACATCTCTGCTGTCTTTGACTTATTTCTGAAGCTTCCCGAGGCATATTCTTCCACATAACTTATCGCTAACTTATCGGCCTACCGCTGCAACGGAGCCGGCGAGTCGCGCCCGCCGCTTATTTTGTTCGCGCGAACTACGGCTGAGAGCAGCATGTTCGCTGCGCGCGAATGCGCTAGTCACGTGGTTCTTTTCGTATTTCGCGGGCTTTGTTTGCAGCTTGGAAAAAATTGTATACCTGAGACTTTCTTTATCGCAAATAATGCAATTGGGGTTTCTGAAGGCGCTCTCGAACTTTGCAAGTCGCATTTCTTGCCTAAAGTGAATATTTAGGTATTTATTAAATAATCCTATTTAACAAAATAAGTAATTACCGAACAAAAATTGTCTGTAGTGAGCACGGTGACCGTCAGTAACTTGCAACTGATTTCATTCGCCTGCCTCTAATATTGTATCTTTTAACGGTTGGCTAAAGATAGCAGGGACAACCGGTATATGTAAAGAAAGCAGTTGAAAGTTGCGCCTTGTCCTGTTCATGACGTTTGATAATAAAGCACGGTTGATAGTCCAGACGCTGTGTGTGTGCCGCACCTCTTTTTCTTATTAAATGTGTTTAAGGATAGGGTGGTGCCTGTACATTGCTCCGGCTACTCCTCTTCCCTCACTTATTAATTTGCGTCACGAACTTGTAAATAAAAGTAGAGTATTGTAAAACACACTCACGGTAATGTCGTTTTAAAATGAATGTTCTCACGTCATGCATAATGTCCGCGTGTCGACAACAATGTTCATGCATAAGACACACAAGAAACGTTCGCACTTTGCCGAAGAGTTTATCTCACAGTGCTTTGTATAATGCGATCACGCAACAGTCACTGGGCCCTTGCCCGCACTTTAAACACAGCTGTGTTGAATCACAAGAGGCAACTCGAAACATGTGCCCAGAAGTATCTCAATGTGAAGAATAATTACAAATGTGAATCAATATATAACTGAACCTTGCTATGTATTCTGGTAAGGGGCCTTTTGATATGGAAGGTACAAAGTATCAGTAAAAATTTTTCGCGATGCCCATGAATTAATCGCGACCGGGCTGGATCTAATGCTAATTTGAGGACCTGGTCGATGAAAGTAGAGTTACCATATATGCTACCTTTAGGTATCCGAGTTGCGCGTAGGTACCGTCCGGCTGGCAACCACAGCTGTGTGGCGAAGCCGCACTCTGTTTTTGCAGGCGACATGCTTAAAGGGACGCTAAAGGCAAATATTAAGTCGATGTTGATTGTTGAAATAGCGGTCCGGAAACCTCGTAGTGCTACTTTTGTGCCAAGGAAGTGCTTATTTTGAAATAAAATCACGTTTTTGTGGTCCGCATCACGTTAGCGCACTTGAAATCACCCGTCTGAAATCAGTCTTTCACACGTCACTGCTGCCGTGCCCAACGTTGCCCGCCTTTACTGCGCGGCGGCGTGTGTGGCGGCGTGCACCATTCGGGCATCCGGCAACATCACATGCATGCGGCATTTTGTCGAACGTTTGGTCAGAGCGACTTTCACGAGCGCGCAAAACATACGCGGCAGTACGCGATACCGAAACTACCACTGAGACGCGACCGCGTGAGCGAAGCAGGGCTCCGGGCGAAGCGCAGTTCGGCGAAAACGGAACCTTTCAACCACGCGTGCCGTACCACATGGCAACGCCAAAGAGGTTCTTTTTTCCATGAATCAAACAGAAACGAACAAACAGCATTTTATTACGTCTTTGATGCACAGAAAGTTCTTTTTTTATTGCTGCTAGTTTCACTACTAGTGATTAATTGTAGGCAGACTCTCATACATCATCGGGATCATTTTGAAGATTTGCCGCTCGTGGCGCTCATCGTGTGATACATTTAGCTTAATTTCTCGGTAAGTAGGTCACTGCTGTTGATAATATTGCCGTTTTAGACGTCGTCATACATTGAGCTTTCACTCTGACATAAATTGTTATTTGCCTTTAGTGTCCCTTTAGGCGTGTCGCCGATCGACGTGTCGCCGACCGCCAATGAACTACAGGAAATAAGAAACACCTGGGGCACGGGAGTACAAAGGCTGACGTAACAGCCTCAGCTGTGCACTCTTGGGGGGTCAAGCCTATTTAGCACAGCCCCAAGGGGATTTTAGCGGCGCCAGGGAGCCTAATCCGAAGAGGTAATCCTGTTCGCTGCAGCGGCGGCGGGCAGTACAATAGTACTGCCCGCCGAATTTCAGCTTCTCCTCAATGCACAGTTGCTAGCGGCGTTTGGAAAAGAGACGTGCCACTCTGGTACCTAAAGTCCCTAGATTTTTCGCTTTTACTTAAAGAACAGGGAAAAATCTAGGGACTTTACTGGTACCTAAAGGTGCGACATCTCTTAGCAAGAAGAAGGGGCGGAAGTTTAACAAAGCCTTTTCGCAGGGTGGGAGTAGAAGCTGCATTCCACGCATCGTTGACATCTCGTAGCCAGCCAAGGCTGTGGCAAAACAAAGCCTGTCCGAACAGGACTGTTGTCGTCAATGGGGCCTGAATCCTTTGTTCATTAGCGTTGTTTACGCCGTGGCCGGCACTCCCAGTGCGTCGGCACGAAGTTGCCCCTCCGAGAACTCCAAAGGTCGGTGATTCTGGCAACGATGGGTTAGGGGGGGGGGGGGTGTCAGTCTGTAGAAAACCGCTCTGTCAACGAGAGTTCTTGTTTACAACAACAACAACAACAAAAAAAAAAACTCAGAGGAAAAGCCGACTTGTACATTTTTGAAAATTGTCAATTGAAACCACAACACATTATATTATGTTTTGTGTAGGAGGTTTAAATGAATAACAAAAATGTTTCTTGAAATTCCGCTTGCTAAAGTTGGGCGAAACTAAGTGCCGGAAATGATATTGACTTCAGTTGTCTTGGCATGGGTTTTAGTTACAGAGTCGTCTTTGCGGCATTTTTATTTTCTGCAAACAACAAAGGCATTCAATTTTAATTACTAGTTTTATAAATATTTTTCTTATAGTGTTAAAAGCTTACTTTGGTGCCATGTCCGGCCATCCTTATTCTAAATAGCTAGGATTATGCGAATTGTTAATCTGTCTTTTCTGATCGCACAACGGCACAATGTTAGCAGTTTCTCCTTCAATGTCCAGCTTCCAAATTCGTTGCCAAACCTCCACTGTGCGCGCCGACGAGAGCCGGTATGTCCGAAACGATGGTTTAGAAGAGTAAGGGACCACGTGGACATTAGGCGGCAGTTTTCTGTTTAAAGGAACACCAAAGAGAAACAATGAATTGGTTTAGATTGATAAAGTGTGCTCGGAGAACTCTTATGTAGTTTATTTCACTACCATAGGTTTATTATTAGAGGAGAAAACCGAGTTCAAAGTTTCATTTTTAAATTTCGCGCCGAACTTTGTAATTCGTGACGTAAAAGGTTTCAAAGAGCATTTAACGTATTTTGGTGCCATTGGCTCGACGAAATTTCCACAAACTCGTTATGTCAAGTCTCTGGCCCCCTCAGAGGACAATGTACTTCGATTTAACCAATTAGGAACTACGTAGGCCCAAGCAGGCGCCGTCAAAATATGTGACGTCACGGCAAGTGGTGCGGGAATTCCAAGGTGGCGTCGCCACCTGTATTTTCTTTTTGCGCGTTTTCTCGCTTATTAAGCGTCTTCTCGCATCAAGCGTGGTGTTTTTGGTATCGTGGAAGACTACTTTACTAATGCGAGAAAAATCGTTTTGCTCTTTCGTGTCCCTTTAAGAAGGTGCACAACTCGTCACATTCAAGCGAAATGTAAGAATACCATGTTGAGAGGTAAGAGCACGTGCTCCTTCCCCTCAACTGAGCAATGTAGCGTTCTTCAGGGTTTTCGCGGTATGATCTGGGCGAGTACAATGACGGGAGAGTGCCAGTGAATGCGGTGTAGGTCACGCGTCGAGCTTGTGGAAGGAAAGGGCATAGGTTGGAGTAGTGGGAGTAATTTAAAAAAATTATGGGAATGATTACGACGGGGCGGATTTTATATGGTTGCTACCCGTTTTTGCGCGACATCTTGGTAGCTGTATCGGGTTATCGGCGAATGTTGTTAGATCGAAAAGAAAAAGGATTATACAGAAGGGAGAAAAAGATCAATCGAAACGTGCTTCTGTTCGCCCAAACGGAGACACTGAACATGAGAAGGCCTTTAAAAGGTTTAATGACGCCGCGGAATGGGGCAGATGAGCTCACCCAACACCAAACAGAACCTTAAGTGTTCAAATCTGGCTAGCAATGGCACAGTACTAGAGTGTACTAGATCTAGTACACTCTAGTACTGTCTATCTAGTACACTCTAACAGTACTCCAACGCTTCCCTTTCCTACTGGTTGTCCTGGCAGAACAACCAGTGAGAGGCGGCTTCAGATGAGGTGGCCTATCCTTTCCTTGAACTTCTTTCACTGCCCTTTCCCCTCCCCCTAAGGAGGCGGAGCCGATGCCTCTGTCTTATCCTCAAACCACTGCTACTTGTCAACGAACTCCCCCTTAGTCTTTCCTTCTTTCCTTCGCGCTTACTTGAAAGCTTCTCCGGCGTGCGTAGAAGCAGAAGGACTCTGGTAGAAGCAAATCAGAACACGTGCTGGCAAAAGACGTCTGTGTCGTTCTCCACAAGTGTGGACGAACTGACGGCTGGTGCGAGCCCACATTTACCGCGTCTCATTGAGACTGTGCAGTGTCTGGAATCGTGCGTTGTGCTTTCGAAGACTCGTTGCCCCGGGAACCTGTGAAGGCGGCTTTAGGAGCACGCAACTGGCTGGTGAGTGTTGCTTTGAGCATCCACTTCCACTGCATTTTTCTTTCTTTTAGATTTATTTATGCACGTGATACTGCCAACCTTTGCACTACAGACTCAGGATGTCAAGGTCATTTTGTCGGCATAGTTAATATATTGGCCGATTTTGGCTTTTTTCATGTGACGCATATTTCATGCATCCTTTTACTGTTGTCATTCTTCAATGTGAATCTGTGATTCACACACTTGACAAAACCGCGAATGAGGATCGCAGTCTGTTTATTGTTGTAAGTTACTACATTCCATGTCGTATGAACCCAACGGATAATTAGGTCAAGCAAAACATAGGGGACTATAACAGCTATTTTTACTTGCAGTATAGTAACTATGGCGTCGATTAAAATGAATCAAAGTGGAAGAAAAATCGCCCGTTTCGTCGGTGGGATCCGAACCTACAACCCTTTGGATTCGGATCTGACTGATGTAAAGGGTGAAGCGGTGATCGAGAGTACAGGCTCTAGTTTGAAATTCTACGAAGTTGCATGTCTTGAGAGGCAGGAGGAGAAATAAACTGTTTGAGTGGAGCGGCCTAGGCCTCCCACGTGGAGACGTCGAGGTCTTGCCTCTTCGCCGCCTCGCGGGTTTGCTGTGTGGCCCATAGCTGATCGTCGAAGCGGGAGCTACGCAGGGCGGCGCACCGTCTCGACGAGAGGGTCTCGGTATTAACATTCTGATATTGGACCTGAGATTCCCCCAGCAAGTGGGGACGCGATGCTACTTGTGTCTTGCACATCTTACAAATGTTGGTAGTGTACACGACCTCCTCTGTCCGGGTAAATCTTGTGATATCGTTAAAGTGACGGGTACGAGTTTGTTTGTAGCAGGCGCGAGGTAGCCGCCTGGCCTCCGCATAGCTTGTGGTTAGGCGGAAGGAAAGATTCTTCGGGAAAGGTAGAATGGTTTGGTGGGATCGTTGTAGCTGGTGAGACGGTCGCGGTCAACGCCTTCACCTGTGCGACCTCCGGCACGGTTGACAGTAGACCTCGTGCAGCGGAGTGAGCTACCTCGCTGAGGTTGGTGAGATGCGGATGGACGTCGCCTGCATGCGAACCAAACGATAGGGCCTTTGTTTTCGTGTGTAGAAGAGGTTTGGTGTAGAATGCGTAGTGCTATGGGAAAAAAATTTCGAGAGCTTGCTAGAAAAAAGATATGACGAGAGCTTGAGGAGAGTGGCCGTAGAATGTGGCTCATTCAAATTTTCTACGTTTTGTCATGTGTAATCTCTTTTCTCAATCATATCAGACGAAAGATGAGCTATATATTCTAGACAATGGACGTCAGCGCAGTTGTCTAGAATAAAGCCCCTCCATGCGTCAGCAGATGCGATATAGGGGTTTTAGTCTAGAACGTCGAACTCTATCAGATAGCGAACGCGCTCCGCGAAACTGATGCCGATGCCCTAATCTTTTTCGTCTTACTGTCTACCCCTATGCTGATAGCAATGGGGATTGAATTTACTAGTTTAACATGCCGCTAACAAGTCATTACTGTTCGATAGAAGCGGCATTTTCTAATCACAAAGAAGAGTGTCATCGTGGACTCGATAAACACAGATAGGTGCATTTTATAAGCCTCGGGATTTTCAATAAAGTTTTCCATCCATCCATTCATTATAAGGGCCAGAATTCTCGCGTGCAAAGCGAGCAATTCTTTCCTGTTCAGCTGGTATACCAGAGCATTCAAAATATCCATTCAAAATAAAATGTATTGTAAACAACATTCTATTTTAGCTCTACTTGTTTCACGTGCATTAGAGAACGCAGTAGGACATTTATTTAAAAATATGAAACCCGGTCCAGCATTTTCGTGGAGAGTGATGGCACTTGGGAGCGCGTCAGGTCTATTTTTGACATGCATCGAAGTGTCAGGCATGGCATCTACCGAGGACACGTGGTAGCACTTGCATATTTAGTGTGCGAGTGTGTAATCCCGTTAGCTACAGCCGTGTGAGCCAGGAAGCAGGTGTTTTTTGAAGTTCCCTTCTGTTTTGTTGAGGGCAATGAAGCCCTGTGCACAGCCGAATTTCTAAGGTGGTTTCCTGCATTCTTCATTTTTTTATGCCTCTCATGGGCAAGCAAGCTCCGCGTGAATTCTCAAGAATGTTTCTTTGTACGTTAATCTTTTGCTTCGACGTCGACGGGTCTGCGACTCGGTATTTGAAGGGGGTAGGCCAGTTCTCAGTACGTGCGTGTGCTTTGGGGCTTCTCGGTTCCAGAAGCTTTCTCTAAGCTCACAGTTCACGAAAATTATAGCCTGTCACTGCAAGTCTGTCTGCATTGGGGAGATACTGCTCCTCCTCTACCAGGCAACTTCTGAAAACTCGCCCCGAGATAAGGCACATTCCCGACCAGACCGTCCCCGCAATCGTAGTTTTCGAGGAGGGGCTCTTCCAACGCCTCTTTCTATCGTTATCCTCCCTGGCTCTCGACCTGTCTCCTTTGTTTTGCGTTCGTCCTCTTTGTACAGGTATGTTTCTGACGCACGAGATCTACTTTTTAAGTTACTCATCCATTTATTCGAAAGAAAGCGTTTGTAGCCTAGTCGGCAAGCCAATCTCTTTGAGAGCGTGTGGCCTTAGTTCGAAAACAAGGTACGCCAAAGAATTTTGTTTTCTTGCATACATTTATTGCTTCCCAACACACAGTTCCCTCTTTCAGTCGCCATAGCAGTGCTTACACGTTTAAAACCGTGGTAACTCGCCTAGTGGCGTTATACGCTAGCTCTAAGCCACCAAGCTGGGCGGTATCAGTTTACCTGACCGTCCTATATGTTTTTCATGCAATATGAGCTTATTAATTAAAGGGGCCCTGAAACAATTTTTCAGCGTGGTCAGAAAACGCTGCCCATCGGTAGCCGAGGCTCCTCAGAACATGCGAGCCAAACATTTTCACGCAGCAGGTGGCCTGGAATTTACAATTAATTCTCAAAATCAGCTAGAAATCGTTCCCTCGCCTTTCTACAAATGATGCCAGATACCCAAATAGCCGCGCCATCTACCCAAATTCACGGCCATTGGCTGATGTGAGCATCGTGATCTGCTTAGTTGCCGCTGCCGCCGCGGGAGGCCAGCACGTGGTCGCTCGCGCGCGTGCTCGCGATCACACTTGTTCGAAGAAAAAAGAAAGAAAAAGTGCCCAAGGTCATGACGCGCGCGTGATGTAACTTCTTTCCCCCGTGCCATCCCTCCCTGCTTACCTTCTAGCGCGTTCCGCGGGACTGGAGATGAGATAGAAAAAAAATTAGAGCGGGAGTCAAATCTCTCCTAACTCCACTCGTTCTTGACTGATTCTAAAAATTTTTGCGGTGGTCAAGTCATGAGGCAATAATTTCTGTAATGAGACCATTGGACGGTTACTTGGAAAAGTGTTGCAAGGCCCCTTGAAACTACCCATATACTGATCAATGTTCTTGCATTTGTTTTTCCAATTTAGGAGTCATCGAACCCGCAACGCATAGATTGCAGCCTCCCTGAAGGCGTCCATCCTCAACTGCAGGTTCTGTGCAAGGACATCACCGAGGGGACGCAAGGACACATCTTATGCTCCCGTTCCTTGGTTCCACATAGCGGAATTTCGCAATCGGGAGACTTACGGAAAATTGTATCCACAACTCTTTCCAAGCTCACCTCACCGCGTTGATTTCCGGTGCTCTACAAGCTTCTCTCCTCCCTCAGCCTTATTAGCGGGCACAAGAGCACAATCAGCTATGCCAGGGGAAAAGAAAAGAGTGAAATATTGTGACCCGTGCATGGACGATCTGAACACTGATTCTGATGACACTCAAGATACTGATGTTCTGGAGCTTTACCGGAAAGGGCTGGAAGATTACCGAGACCTAGACGACAATGAATCAGAACATCGCGTTGACGAGACAAGGGCGGTCGCACTCGCATACGAAAAGATTTCAGAGAAGGAAGCGGCCATTCTTCGCCGATTGTTGAGATCAGGACGACCCGTGGAGGAGCTTTGCCTCCACGATATTTCTCTGTGCGCGTTCAGGCTCGCCTTCGACAACCTCGAGCAATGTCCTTCGCTGAGTAGTATGTATATCCGTGTTGACCTTCAAGGCAAGGAGTTGGGCAGAAGATTTTCAGCAGTATTTACAAGCCTGCAGTCATTGGAGCTGAGCTGCGACAACACAGGGAGTCGATTCGCGTATCACATTGCAAGCTACATGCGACAGAACAAGACGTTGAGGGAACTGCGCCTTCGCAACTCCTGTGGCGGTGACGAAGGTGCCGCTGTCCTCATCGAAGCCCTCGTGGAAAACAATACACTCAAGCTATTCGCATTGAACGACATCAAGTCGTCTTCCGACACCTTAGTCGGCTTTGCAAAGATGCTTGCAACCAACCGGACGCTGGAGATGGTGCACCTGGGTGAGGTGCGTTGCGGGGAAGTCGTCAAAGTGTGGTCGCTGTTGGCACAGGAACGCTATGCCGGTGTCTTCCAGAGGCTTCAGGTAATGTGGCCCGATGAGCTTCTATCGGTGCTCACCGTACTCATCCGCAGAGAAGTGTGCGCCCCCACGGTGTCCGCCGGGGTCACTTCCTCGATCGACGAGGGAGTTCTTCTGGAGTTTTTTGACGCCGTGGCCGAAAACAAGACACATCGTCGACTATACTTCGATTCTGAAGTATTCGACGCTCTGGCGAACGGAATAGCCTCCGTAGTAAAGAGTACCAGGACCCTGCGGAAAATCCATGTCACGATGGAGGTGCAGCGTGGTAGTGAGTACCAACTGATAACCATACTCAATGCCCTGAAAGATAACAGCTCCATTACGCACTTCGCAATGTGCGTCGAAACGGTGACGCCCGAAGTAGCGACGTCCCTTGCAGAGTTGCTCGCCGCGAACGAGGCGCTGACGGACATTTACTTGTGCGAGGAATCGAATATCTCGCCCACAGCAGGGCAAACCATCCTGCAGGGCTTACGGGCTAACTACACCCTGACTGAACTCGGGGTTTGCTCGAAGTTCGATGAAAACGACACAACACGTGACATTGAAGCACTGTTGAAGAGGAACTTAAGGATCCTCGAACAGGCTGCGGACTTCGTTATTTCTGGCGGTGATGTGAGTGACCAGGTAGGGCCATTTGCTCTGAAGAAAGTGCACTCAAGCGCTGGCTTTGTAGAGATGTTGAAGTTCAGAACAGAGAAGACAACGGAGGAGACGCTACAAGACATACGGGCAGTTTTAGCTCGCGTGACTGTGTGATTTCGGCGTTCCAAAACAAGGCTTATTTTGATTTTTAATGAACCCAGATTATTGCTGTCTCTCAGTATTTTGTTGTGCGTGTTAATATATGACTGTTGTGCCCAGACGGCATATATGTAGGACGCATGACGGTATAAATGTGTACTGTGAACTATATTTGAGCCATTTGGGTCATTACTTTTAGATGCGAAGTAGGCGGAGCTCAATCCGGTGGTGGTGGTGTGCGGCGTGACCACCCTTACTGCGCATGCGCATACCCTCTCCACACACCTCCTCTCCACTCACCCTCTCCCCTTCCCCTCTCCCCTGCCCCTTTCCACTCTTCCTCTGAAACGCGACAACTTTTCTTGGCAATGAAGGGAAAGCTACGGGGGCGGAGCGTCTGCACATGTACTACTACGCGAAGTAGTCCGGTTTGGCGCGCGTCTCGTAAGGCCGTGGAAAGTGATGGCTAGCGTTGCATTTCGACGCAAACGCTGCTTAGCGTCTAAGGTACGGGTAAAAGGCGCGACTTTTTCACGCACTCAAAAACTCAAAGTGACAACGTATAAAGTAAAAGAAATGCATTTATCTCGCTTGTGAGCGCTGCGTTCAGTCTCAAAAGCTACATGTAGAAAATGAAAAAGTATTTTATATATCTCACGCAGAAAATACGGACGCACTTGTAGGACTACATTCATTAGCGGTAGGATACGTGCATTGTGACTCTGTAGCCTTCGCTTCATTGCCAAGAAAAGTTGTCCGCGAGTATAGACCGTTGCTTCGGGCGAGGAGGACCGGACTGGCAACCAGCGCTTTCCTCCTTTCTGGCTCGTGCGCGACGGCGCGGAGTGTGCGGGTTGGTGCTTGGATGAGTGGCGTTTTCGAACAATTTTTGCGTGTTTTAGGTCGGCCTGCGGATTTCGTTCTGTTTTATTGCGATGACAGCCAGCGAAAGGTTAACAGGAAACCACTGTGCCGTTTTTGATTGTTCTAACAACTAGAGAAAAAGGAAACTGCTGTCTGAATAAGTATGCGACGTGCATCACCAAACGCGGAGTGTGTGCGGTTGCAAACTCTTCAAGGTACATCGTTTGTGTTACGTTACAGGTTCTAAATCGGCAAGTGCCTATCCGGAATCTCTCGTATTCCACGCAGTCAAATGTCAATCGGACATAACCAGATATGCGAACAAATATAAGCGGTCAAGTGCGGCCCTGTCCGGTAAAGTGCAAAATATCTGAGTACCACTCGAGTAGCCACCTGAGTTGTTTTCGCTTCGTTTTATTATTACATTTTTAATATGATGTGTTTGGTCTAGCAATTAGCTTCGTAGCTCGGCTCAACACGGTGGCCGCTGCAGTTGATGTATACCGGTATTAGCACGGACGAGAAATCCCTCATTTCGCAGCGGGGCAACCAGCACTATACATTTAATTATTGCTCCGTACCAGCCTTGTAAAACCCGAACATTCAGTGAACACTGCATCAAAAGGACGTGGCGAGATCTTTGTCGTGAGGTTGCAACTTCCGTAAGACAGCGAGGCGTATTGTATACGATGAGCGATATGAAAGCCGAATAGTAAAAGAAAAAAAGAATTCTGTCGCTCCGTGTGTAGAACTACCTCAGGAAGACAAATTTTTAAGTAGTGAAGAACCGTGTCCGACAAGTCGCGCAATAATATACAACATAGTACCAAAAATAAAGTTTATACATCCATCCATAGTTAATTCGCTATAAGCGCGATACAAAAACCACGTTGTTACGCTTGTCTAATGTTTCTTGAACTGCCAATTATGCTGTTTAGCTTTGCGAACGACAGCAAGAATTTCGCAAGAACAGTACATCTGGTATATGAAATTATATAAATATATAAAAAGAAATAACGCGAATCACCTCCGATGCCTATCAAAGGCTCGAGCCCGGGCGCGCTTCGTGCCTCACCGGCAGAAGAAGCACACTAACCATCTTCATCTTATCGCCGCCCAAATCCAATCAAATATCACGACTCTTAAAAGAAAAAAGAAAAAGAAGCGCGCCAGCAGGTCAACATCAGCATCGTTTTTATGTACCAGCACCTCCCTGTAAACAGCCCTAACTTCGTCCACATCGGTGGGCAATAAACGAGCGAGTAATAAGCGGTCACTTAAAAGGTGAGAAACGAGATAGGCAACTGTTTGTGAGCAACGAACAGATGCCGTGCCACGAAATCGAGACTGCGTGTTCACGCACGACCGCATGTAGTACGAGCGGTACTCGCTGCGACAGCATAAACACACCGTGAATGAAAAAAACTAACTAAAAGATTACAGTCCAAGAAAAAAATTCATTGTATACGCTAACAGTGGCGGAACTTGCTTGCCCTGCTAGAACGAGTCGAAATATTTGCGTGGTTTTCCAACAGACAGTGCCGAAAATATATGACATCGACCACTTGCGACACGTTCGCGTCGCCGTATATTAACATCATTGACCCTCAACGGACCAAACCTTTTCAGGACGTCTCACAGACTCATTTCTTAAGTAGACCGCATCTCTTGATACGAAATTGAGCGCGCCAGAACGAAAAAGACCGACTGCAACTGCAGCCGCAAGCATACCTTCCATACAAACGCGGTGCTTCGCACCATAGAGTTTCCTACAATACTTACTAGAGGGAACTCTGGCGCTAGTGTCTATGGGAGCTGCAACGCATGACGCTTCAGCCAGCATGGGAATGATGGGTAGTACACAAATTTGTCTAAACTTCGTACTTTCGGCTCCGTTTGGCTCCGCGTCGGCTGCATCCGCTTTGTCGCAAAACGAAGTTCAGCAAAAGTCAGCAGTTTCACTTCGCCACTTTAACTTCTTTA
This sequence comes from Rhipicephalus sanguineus, assembly GCF_013339695.2. Classification (NCBI taxonomy): domain Eukaryota; kingdom Metazoa; phylum Arthropoda; class Arachnida; order Ixodida; family Ixodidae; genus Rhipicephalus; species Rhipicephalus sanguineus. The sequence goes on along the minus strand of NC_051185.1, from coordinate 64,630,626 downwards.
GGCTTAGCGATTCAAACCATGGTCACGAAGTTCACAACGGTCTATTCTTTTATCTGAAACAAAAGCCAAAACACACAATAAACAAAGCCACAAGTACGTTTGAAGCCGCAAGCACGAAGACTAGGCAAATTTGTGTACTACCCATCATTCCCATGGTAGCTGAACGATCGCAGCGCCAGAGTCCCCTCTAGTTAATTTTATGGCATCTTCATGAAATCGCACCGGTGCGCACCGGGGCGCCTCGGTGCACCGTTTCGTCCAATCATCGTAGCGCCTTGGTGCCCCGGTGCGCACCGGGGCGATTTGTCGAAGATGGCATTAGGAAACTCTATGCTTCGCACATGCCAGTGGGTTGCCAGACCAGGGACGGCGCCGCCCGCTAGGCAATATGGCGGCGCCCACGAAAAAAAGGTCTATAGACATGCCGAAATTCTCTCCTGCGCAACGCCGCGATGAGCTCGAGCGCATGCGCGTCCCCTCCCCTTCTCTCTCATCTTCTACGCTGCCCCCTCTCGCCCGCCTGTCGACCGCGTTCCCCGCTCGCCCTGTGAGAATTAACGGCCAGGCTAGATGGAAGATACGACGCGCGTAGCGTCCCTCTTCGCGTTCCACGACGCGAGGTCGGTAGCATGCCCAACGAACGCCAACGGAACGCGATCGTGCAAGTGCTCCGGCTTCGCATCGCCTCATGGTCCCCTTTAGCGGGAGATGGTGTAATTTTATTACTGTGTTCTGTGTAGTGAGAAAAAAATAGTGTCGGCACTCCTTGGCTCTATTGGTGATTTCGCTGATGCATTTTCTCAGGAAAACATTCCTTTACACACCTAGTAATGTCCATCACTTTACCTTCCATGTGCTAAGTTTTTTTTTTTCAATGCCCTAAAGGCTCCTCCGTTGGAGGCTATTACCTAGGGGGGATATGGAACACTGTCAAAGGCAACATTACGATACTAACACGCGTGTTTCTTGCTTTATTTTGACGAATTCGAGTTGCAACCTTACAAACTGTTACCATCACTCATCTCACACCGCGCCGCAATGTTCGGGAAGCTTCGCGGTTATTATAGATCGCTATGTTAAGATTACGCGCATGACGCGAATAGTCAAGTTTATTCGAGAGCTTACGCGAGCGCCAACGGTAACGCTGGAAGGTTCCATGGATACTGTATGCAAGACGACGCGTTGAGCCGATGATCAGATTGTCGACGGCCGACTCGTCGCTATCAGTCTACAGCGTATATTGCTTGCAGCGTAACTTTTCGTTACGCGGGCACATGTTCGCCCAAATAAAAAGTTTCGTCTTGAACCTGCCGAGTGCTGCCTTGTTCAACGTCACAACCACGGGATAATATACAAGGCAATAAAAAAATTCATAATATAACAGAATACTATCTGCGGTTTAACGTCCCGAAACCAGTAATAATAAATGCAGAAAGGCAATGATTGTGCAGTCAAAACGCTTAAACTTACCACCACAAAAGGAAGAGTTCTTTTTACCTTTGAGTAAATATAAAAACGGAGGGAAGAGAAAAGAAAGGGAGAGCCATAAAAAAAGACCAGCACGGATGAGTAGCATTCAGGAGAAAAGATACAACCGCAGAAGTTTAAACTGATTAAAGTCGAGTTCTCTTGCGATTTCGGATGGCAGGTTATTCCACTCACTTGTAGTGCGTGGTACGAAAGATCGCGATTTCGCGGGAAATAATGCGTTTTAGCTTGAAAGGATGATCATGACGAGGCAGCTGTTATGGCGAAGTGCGCGTTGCGACTGTGTACAGGGTGTTTTTTTTTTTTTGGGGGGGGGGGGGGGCATTACAGATTTTTTAATAAATATGCTATGGCACTCAGACAGACCCCTGTCGTGTTCGCAAACAAACTCTACGCCGAGGCTGAAAAACTTTGCCGCACCTGAAGTTTAAATGAGTAATTCACAGAACTTCGTTAACTTTTTAATTATTAGCTCGAAGGCCTTTGGTTATAGGGAAGAGTTGTAGGGCGTAATTTGATGTAATGATCACCGAAATTCAAGGCCCCGATCGAGATGACACCGAAACTGAGCGCACCGGGCGCGCAGGAAAACGTCAGCGATGTTACGTCAGACCGGAAGCTTCACGTGACGACATTAAAAAAAATGATGTCGGGTCGCAGTAGAACATGGTCAGGAAAGACGGCAAGGTGTCTCCAATGCCCAATAGGACCGCTTATTTTTTGCGTTTCGTGTGTAGGCGGAGGCGGAGGCGACGGCGGAATGCATGCATCGGTGACAGAAGCGAAGCTTGCAGCAACTAAACTAAGCATACTGAAATACAAAATAGACGCGTACCATCCAGGAAGGATTCAAGACAGAACATAAAAGGGAGGATTCTGTGCTGATGGTACGCATTTTTTTGTATTTCAGTAACCGTGTACCAACTAGCCCTACAACAAGATTTCCTAAAAAACAACACCTGTCGGAACATGCTCCGCAGGTCCATGGTGTCCACATAGTGTCCCTCCGAGAACCCCAAAAGTGCGTGGTTCTCGGAACAGTGCACTTACATTGACCATGCCTGCCTACCGAACCCAAAGTCAGTGTTCACGCCACTGTGTTCTCTCAGTCGACACCCTCCCCCCCCCCCCCTCCCACCCTGCGTGGGTGATCACACGGCTCTTAGAAGTGAAGACAACTTAGAAGCGAAGCGAAGAAAAGCTTCGAAGCTCCTCTTCGAAGTGGCGAAGGCAGGTACTTCACCACCGCCATGAACACGACGTCAATCATCGCTGTGTCTCACTCAGTTGCTCACTTACCTCTGGCACTCTCAACCAGGCAAGTTAAGATCAGAAGGATGCATATTTGACAACTTAAAGGGACACTAAAGGCAAATAACAATTTATGTCAGAGTGAAAGCTCAATGTGTGAGAACGTCTAAAACGTCAATAGTATCAACAGCAGTGCTCTAGTAATCGAGAAATTAAGGTAAATGTAGGACACGATGTGCGCCACGAGTGGGAGATTTTGGAAATGGCCCTGAGGATGTCGAAGAGCCCAGAGTACAATTAACCACTAGTAATCAAACTAGTTGCAATAAAAAAAGAACCTACCGTGCGTCACAAAATGTAATAAAATGCTGCTTGTTCGTTTATGTTTGATTCATGGAAAACAACCTCTTGGCGCTACCATGAGGAACGGCGCGAGTGGTTCAGTAGTGCCGTTTTCGTCGAGCTGCGCGTGTCTCAGTGGCAGTTTCGGTATCGCGTTCTGCTGCGTATGCTTGGCTCTCGCTATTTTCGCCCAGTCGACACTCCACTTCTGCTGCTGCTGGCCAAGCTAAGTTCCGTTACAGTGAACTATATAGTTTTGGAGTGGCCCATGGCTGCGTCTTGGCAGGGTTGATGGCCGCTGTTGCGCAAGCAACCGTAGCTTCGGCAGGCGGGCAACGTTGGGCACGGCAACTGCTACGTCAGAATGTCCATTCAGGCGTATGATTTGAAGTGCGCTAACGCCGTGCGAACCATTAAAACGTGATTTTCTTTCAAAGTAAGCATTTCCTAGGCATGAAACAAGCACTACGAGGTTTCTGCAACGCTATTGCAACAATCAACGTCAACTTAATATTTGCCTTTAGTGTCTCTTTAAGAAGACCGGAGAGCCCCGCCTAGACGGCCGAAGTGGGCGAGCCGTGCGCCTCCGCGACTCAAGGAGTCCCGCTCATGCACTCAGGCATGTTCTGCGAAGGTGGAGTCACCCGCAGTCCGGCTCATGACATCAGTACGGAGTGCGCACCCTTTGGTGCATGCTTGCGTGCATCCGCCTTTATATAGTGATTTTCAAGAATAACGTGGAATTTCAAACCACGACAAAACGAAGAGGGAGAACACGAGACCAGAGAGTTGTTAGTCAGCGCTCGGCTTGTTTTTCCGCTTCGTTTTTTCCTCGCTTAAAATTCCACAGAAAAACACAACACGTTCCATAAAGGGAACGCAAGCACAAAGCACGTGCCTGACACAGCGCTTGCTGCAGCACAACGCATAATGATAACGCGCCTATTATTGGGCCATTGTTATACTCGGACACTTTCGATAGCGATCGATTTCGATTCTCATTGATCACCATCTAAAGTGTCCTGTGTGACTGGCACACATTACGTTAAGTTGCAAGGCAGGCTGGGACGCGCGCATTGCTCAATTCGCACTCTCATCAGTACATCATCACGCATCTAGCCTTCAGTGCACTCCGTTTACATCTACAGTCCATGTGCAAAACCAATGATTCATCGCCCTTGGGTGCGGCGATGACAGTTGACGGCAACATCAATGCATCACCGCGCCGTGTGACGGCGCAGGTTTTACAGGCAACATGTTAGCTGTTCGCAACTCACCGGCGTTGCTTTCATCGATCAGAAATTTAACTGAGCCTCATTCATTGATAACAAACAATAACCGCGGGCACTGCCATAACCGCGACGTACTCTGCGGGGTGGTACACTTTGAGGGCGGCTGCATATGTGTCCGGAGCATTGCTTCGGACAGTCAACACTGAGAACATTCGAGTCCCCCTTACCCCTGGAACACTTCCACGGTAAGTTGCAGATGAAAACCTCTACTGTCTTTCAATCAAAACTGGCTACTGGACAACAACTATTCCTAACTCGTATTTGAACGTAGGAAATGAAATGGCGCCACAAAATACACGGATTATGTGAGATATGAGCATTAAAAACTGTTGACGACAAGAACAAAAAAAAACTAATTGTACACTGAAACAACGTAATTTGTAATATTACTGCGCCACACCCATGAAATATCATGCAATATTTATCGCGTGTTTCCAAAGCTCACAGCTAGTCGTAGTATTTTGTGCGGTGTATTAGGTCACGTGGTCAATGCCGTTCGCGGCGGCTTTATTTGGTATTTTAAAGTATGAATGCCCAACGAGGCACCGTTTCTTCCCATGAAAGCCGTAGTTTTTAGCACTGTAATAGTAATGTTTGTGCATCGGGCTGGTTTCTTCTTTAATGCTAGGTAGTGTGCTTACAGAGAACACCGTTCACATGCTATGACAAAGTACGAACGGCGGTTTATGCTAATGCATGCTCCAAAACGACGACGTATAGTGCTGTGACAAAAATACTAACGTGATGTTTCTCCAGAGGACAGATGAACGCATATCGAAGCACGGTACTAAAAGCAATGGGAAAGCTGACTGATTCTCGCCCATTGCGTTTTTGTGTCTGTGCGAGGCCTATAGGTGACGCGCGAAGTAAAAATAGCGGCAGGAAGGCATATATATGCTGCTGAACGGTTCCCGCCGTATTGTTGTGCTTTATAAACCTCAGGCCATAATCGCCTTCTGAGAGAGCCTTATTTTTGTGGCGAGAACACGCCCATTAGTCAGTCCTTTACATGCTTCCCCATTTCCCCTACACTCACAGCGGCAAGAGAGTGCTAGCAACTCTCTTTGCGAGAGTAAACGCTTGTCCCATATTTCACTCCCTTTTAAGGAGTGCTGGGAACTCTCTGCTGCACAGAGTAGGCATGCTCTCTCGACAGAGTTCTGGTACTCTGGCTGAACCAGAGTGAACAAGCTCCCTCGCCAGAGTAAAGTCACGCTTTTGAAATGGAGTACATAGACTCTCGGCTGGAATTGCGCTACTCCCTCGCAGAGTTTTACAATGCTGGTTGGGCTAGAGTGCATGAACTCCCTCCAAGAGTAGAATCACTCTTGCTGCTAGGACTAACGTTTAAAAAAAAGGAAAAAAAACATGGCTGATCCCTCCGTCATAGGAATCGGTATAACACGAAAGTTAAACGTGTCTTCACAGAAGTAGTGCTTATTGTGTAGTGATATATGAGAGCTAGTACAATGTCTATTCGTGTTTGGCAGTTATAGCACCGTTTGACGTGGATGCACCCATGTTGACAGCATGTCTCTATCGCGACGACTAACGCCCATGATCATTATTAAACCATTGTGGTAGCTGACGATGTGATATTTGGACACAGCGAATCGTGAATCCTGCGTAAGGATGATATCAACAAGCTCATAATCAACACTGGTACCCGGTATGCGCTTCTTCAAAGCATCGTCAATTAAGGGGAGAAACGTCACGGTGTGCGCTTTCTAGTAATGGATAGCCGACGCCTGTGCTCATGCATACGTAACACATACTGCGCTTCAGCAACACGCCTGAGCCGCAAACGCGTGCGTCCAGCTGGCCTCTGTCTCGCAGGCGCGGCTCTCGCTCCACCAAGGCACGACATTCGCCCGTCGAAATCGCGTTTTTTCTGCAACGCATATTGCAGCAGTTTTGTTAGTCGGTGCTCTCGCAATTGAAGCAGTCGGCCGCGGAGAAATCCCGTTGGTGCACGTGAAAGCTGCACTACTCCGATGAGCCGACGCACGCTAACACGAAGCCAAAGGCAAAGAACGTAACTGCGTCAAGCGTGCCTCGGCGACGCCAGCGCGGCCAGTCTACCTCTCTGGTATCGAGGCGCTTTAACCATTACCTCCGATATCGCGTGCAATCTCGGAGGAAGCGCTAGTAAGTGTCGATCGTGAAGCATTACTTCTTTTCACACCTCACAGACGGCGGCACCGCACCGCTCCGCCCGCCGCGAAAGAGAATGTGTGAAAGATATAAGGCGCGTTCGCGCCGTGTCCAGCGTTTCCCGAGTTAGCTTACTCGGTAGCGCGTTGGGCGCTTGCCGTCGCGGCCGCAGCGTCGTGGGTTCGATTCCCAGCGGGGTATATCTTTCTTGGTTTTTTTCTTTCTCAACCGTTGGCGTCCATTTTATCAACGTTATATCCGTGACGGATGTACTTGGTGGACCCCGGCATAAAACACTTTCGTGTTAAGAAAAGAAACCCTTCGTACGTTTTCTACAACGTAACAGTGAACCTGGCTGAAATGCCCCAAGCTTACCTCACACATACACAACTCACATCCGCACACTCATTCATACACAACACAGCAACACTGAACATATGCACTACTGGCGCTGCACACAACCATACACCCGGTAACCGGTATATATATCCACGATGTCTGGCCCCCCTTCCAGTGCCAGTGGCAACAGCTCTGCTGTGCGTATTTACACAGCAAATATACATGGAACACGTGTAAATATCTAATGATCTATTGTGATACTGTTGGCACATCGATCTTTTACTATAAAACAGCATAATGTTCAACACTGTTTTCATTCGTAAATTCCAAATATCAGCTGGGACTCTATGATATCGGCTCAATGCCGTACAGCCGCTCATGCCCAAATCTGAGATTTGTAGTCACGCGCTTACAAATACACTTGCGGCGATCTTTTACCAGGGCTGGCTGATGAATACTTTACGACGTTACGATCTGGCGTCCGCTCGGACATGCGGTGCCGCGGCAGGCGCGGCGCGTACGCCAGTAAAGCAACGCCGGTCAACATCACCACAATGCAAGCGCGTCTCTGGCGATTCTCGCACTTTCGCTCAACCTCGGTTGCATTTTAATGCATTCAAACCTTTCGACGATAAAATGCGCATTCTTCAACCTTCGTCAGCCACTTGCGCCGAGATCGGTCGCACTCAATATGACCCGTACGACTCCCAGCGAAGGTAGGCCTAGCGCACCTGCCGAGTCCGTGTGCACATGCTGTCGGCGCTTCTGGGTTTAAGGATACGCAATTCCGACGTGTAAAAATGAGTGTACAGTAGAGCTTTAGTATCGGTTAACCAGAATGAACCATTTTTTCTTGCGTACGGTGTTCGTACAAGAAGCGATGGGCATCGTTACGACGCCGCTTTCAGCAAACGCACCCCGGCAGCCACCGAAAGCCGCCGGGCGCACTCGCCGGCACTTCGTAGACACAGACTTGTCAATAATTACGCCTTGTTGAACTAACATGATGGCATACTTTCTTGCACGTTCAATTTGGTGTTTGGCGATCGGTTATGTATGTAGTTGCACCTATCGATTCAGATGCAAATCAGTACACCGACACGGCCGCTGTGCGGGTGTATCGTCGACAGCGCGGGGGAAATACAGGTTATTGAATGTCATTCGTGGTCGTCAGCTGTTTTGTGTGTTATGAAGACGCGAATTTTGTTTCAAAAGGAAGATCGCGTCTATCTGCAGTATGCGACACGTAAAGATGAAGTCGAGCGGTGAGCTCTGTCTTGACTAGTCTTTTTACGGCAAGAGTGCTGCATTGGGGCGTGGCGTAGTGGTAGAGACCTCGGCTTGAGAATTTTATGGTGGCAGGTTCGATTCCTCCTGCCGGACGTTTTCTTTTTTTTTCTCACGACTCTTCTTTTATTGCAATAATGCTTTAGTGTCTACCTTATTCCAGTGGCAATTAGTTTGTGTCGTAAACTAAGTTGGCGATGCGTTAGAAGTTGCCGATGTTCGAGGCTTCGAAGCATGCCTCTGTTGGCGTTTCAGAAACCAAAGGTTTACGATCACAAACACTTTCTTTTGTTATTACGGAAAGCTATCCTATTAACTTGCACAATAAAGTGACATCTGTGGCGTCTACGCTCGGAGGATTATGGTTAAGAGACAGTTATATATCGCTGCGCGGCGTCGGCCAGAAGCTAGCGCTATGGTTTGTACTCCGTCTGCTTAGGAGGGAGTTCCCGTCCCTGTTCACGCTACGTCGGGGCGGGAGTTCCGTGGATTGGGAACTCTATCTGAGTAGCAGAGAGTTCGCGGTCTCTTTTACTCTGCCTTCAAGGAAAGAGCAAGTTCCGCGGCTAACTCTCCACTACTCCCCCACGGCGTTAAAGAACTCTGGCGAGAGTAATACAGTCGCTCTACCCTCGCAGTACTCCCTCTACATCTGTGAGTGTAACCTAAGTCGCTGATATCGCACTTAGCTCCTCGAGTAGCTTCGCGCTAACATATATCTTCTCTGAAGAGGGTGTGTGTGTTTAAAGAGACTGCCTACCGCTGTACAAAATATTTGGATGGTAGTGAAGATGAGAACATTGTTTGCCGCATTGATAAGAACAAGCATGTTTGTACCCCATAAACAAGGAAATGTATTCTTAACTCGGCTCTGCCAGTGAAAGAGAAGTGGACCGGCAGCGCCACATGGCTGCGCTGTGTGTCGACCAATCAGTCTAATACAAAACACACGTGGGTAGACATATTGTAATTGCAAACAAGATTGTGATTGTATTTCATACTCGGCAGCCTTTCTTTTTCTCTTGTTGCGTCAGAGAGAACTCCTGCGATGTCCTGCGTTAGTCGTGTGCGTCAGATTGTCTTTTCCTGATGTTCTCTCGTCGCCCGAAAAATGAAATATGTCTCACCTGAATGAGGAAGTGTTCACGACTGTTAGGTCACCTTATGTCACCCTGAAAGCTGCCTATTGAGGGGCCCTCGTCAGTGGCGCAACCAGAAGCCCCCCCACTCCCCCTGAAATTTTTTTTCGCCATGGCATACAGAGCACAAAATGACACTCGACCACACCTGCCTGCACAGCCCCCACTTCAGATCAAGGAGGTGCCCCCCCCCATGCCCCCCCCCCCCAAAAAAAATTCTGCCTACGCCCCTCGCCCTCGTTGAGGACTGCCTTGGCGCTACCACAGCGCAAAGTTCGTGGGCGACTTAATTACGACCCTCATGGCCCTGAATGAGTGCATCACTTCACTGGTGGTACACGTGACGTTCGCTTGCGCATGTGCGCTGTCGCCCACCTGCGGACAAACGTCAACGCAGCACCGGGCATCCGCAGATTTGTATAAGTGTAGGCGGAATGACTGTCTTTAGTAGTTGAAATAAACAACGCCGTTTTCAGTATACGTTTACCGAAGCAACGAATGGGGCTGGTTGGTGCACGTGCGTTCACGTTGAAATGCGCTTAGCGTGACAGTTACTGAAGAAATAAAAGACGGAGCCACGTATGCCCACTCTTTCTTCTTTCTCCGTCGTCTTTTAGTCCTTCAGTAACTGTGATACATGTACAGTATCCGCCCGTAAACGCAGGGAAAGTCATTGTACAACATGGAGACACTATAGAAAAGAAGGGAACAGGCGAGATAGGCGCAACGCGTGACTCGATAGATAGACATAAAGGGAAACCTGACGGACCATGCAGGTCCATCAGGTGCAGATGCAGGCGGCGAGCACTTCTCGCCGCCTACCATCGTGCAGACCCAACAAACATCCTCAATTTCCGACACGCGAAGAACAAAGTACGAGGAAGATTAGGCGTACGTGCGCGTGCGCACTATACGTTATGCGCCGTGCTCCTGACAGGGCTGCAGAAATAAGCGTCTCTTCCTCCACATAACCACAACCACCACCACTACGCACACTGCGGCCAATGAGGCGCCAAGCCTGCCCCCCACCTTTGCTCACTCGACGATGCTTTGTCAAGACAAATCAAATCAAAATGTGTGTGTTTTTTTAATTGAATTGCACGGTATATGCGTACAAAATACTTGGACCTACGTGGCTAGCTGGTCCAACATAAAAAAACGCCAGGCCTGCGCTGAAACCGCAGCACAGTCACAGCGAAAGCTGGAAGAGCGGCGTTTCTAGAGCCCGTTTTAAGCTGCCTTGGGGCTACAAGTACACTAGAAAGGTACCCACTACGCCATAAATCACAATTTTTTTGATGTTGGGAAGCACCTACTAAGCCATTATTCGTCATTCTGCGGAGAAGCGAGGCACCAGCTACACGTCTGTAAGGCATTATGTGCACTTTGTTGACGCGACGACTAATGACGATGAAGAATTATGGCTCAGCCCTTTGTAATGGGTTGGAGGCTTTAAACGGCCCATTGGTTATGTAATTTGCATTGGGTGACGCCCGGTCGCTATTTCCCTCTCCCGCCATGCTGTATAACATACGTTGACGTGGGAGAGAGACAGGGGGGTGGGGGGGCGAAGAACCTTACTGAGACCCCGAGGAAATGGATCATACGTTTATGGGCTTCCTTGGCAACCAATACAAGTGCACTTGCGTGGAACCTACTACGCTATAAATCATGATACTGGTTACGGACACCGGCGGCGGCGGCGGACAACTACGGCGCCAAAAACGGCCGGTGAAATGATCTCATAACAGCTTTCGCTGTAAAAGTACGAAAAGATTAGCAACGCGCATGACTGGTCATGGAATGATATGTTGTATACATATGCAATGTTCAATAATGTGTGCTGTTGTCCAGGCCAAAGGTGAACAATTCCTCAGTGTTCACGGCATCACAGAATCTGCTGTTTAATGCATAATTCGGAAATTTTGTTTACCAACACCGAAATTAGACATGATAGAATGGACATTTCACTCGTGAAGTAAAATGAAAGTTCTGGTTTTAGCTGCCTGGTTACTAATGATGTGTTCCCCTTAGATGTGGTCGACCCTGTAAAAGTTTGTCTATGAAGGAAAAAGGTTCACTAGATAGGAAAAAGCGCTCACCAGCAAGGTTAAAGTTACGCGTAGTACATCTAGTGAATGTTCGTTTCAAATAAAATGTGGAATTCTGGTACTGTTTCAAAAATGGTTAAATTACCATGCTATGGCGGCTTTGAACATGGTTGCTTACTATTCAAAAACTATTCGAATAGGATTCCATTCTTATTCGTATTCGATTCGGTTTTATCGCTATTCGACTCGTATTCGATTCGGCTCTAAAATCATTATTCGCACGCCCCTAATTAATACTGAACACCAGGGTGCTTAACTGCACACTCCGAATGGCACATGGATGTATTTGTATTAACTGCAGCCAACCCGTTACGGAATCAGCCTCGCGTGAAGCAGTGCAACACCTTTGAATAGCCTGTTCATCCAGATAGCTCTTTATTGATCGGCACAGAATTTAGCCAGCGTGCGTAAATTCGCTGACTTGCTACTCTGCGTGGGGAAGGGGATTGGGGACTGAAAGACACAAAGAGAGATAGATAGAAAAGAATATAAAAAGTTAAAATAAAGTAAGGAAGAGGTAAAAACACAAACCGAGTTTTTTCGTCTCTTGGGCGGGGACGCGTGCTGACAGTGACTTATTACGTGCTTTCAAGTGCCATTAAAGTTTGTCGAGCTGACCGATGCTCTCTAAATATCTGAATAGTAGTTTCATCGCATGCCTGTGTTGTGTGGCGCAGGGTAAAGGGCCCAAGACACAGTCAATTGATAAAGTTCTTTGGGTGAGCATGCGCATGCAAAGTTCATAGAGCGCTCGCTCTTCGTGATAAGCTCGGCTCTCAAATAAAATATGTTCGACAGTTTCTATGGAGCCACAGTTATTGCAGTATGGACTTTCGGTTTGACCTAAGCGGTACCGCAACTGTTTCCGTAAGCACTGTTCAGTCAAAGACAATGGTACAAAGCTTTGAGATGTCGAGGAATTCTGTATGGGAGTCTTGTTCTCAGATGCGGGTCGATAGAGTAGAGGAAAGCATAATGATGAGTCGAAAGGTTCCAGGGCCTCTTGATTCAGTCACTACTTTAAATGCGAAGCATTTCTTAGCGAAATCCTGCCACTTTGAGCGTATCTATCTATCTATCTATCTATCTATCTATCTATCTATCTATCTATCTATCTATCTATCTATCTATCTATCTATCTATCTATCTATCTATCTATCTATCTATCTATCTATCTATCTATCTATCTATCTATCTATCTATCTATCTATCTATCTATCTATCTATCTATCTATCTATCTATCTATCCGCCCATGACTTGGTGCGCCAGTCATCGTTTCGTTGATTAGATATGTTCCAAAATTGGTATACGGTGTGACATGAGCGCATGCCGAACATGAAGAGCAGGTCCTAACTTGATTTACATGACACGGTCTTGGGGTGCCCTTTCATTAAGTGGGTATACAGGGTATGTGTAATGTCTATGAATCGATTAAAAAAGATGCATTGATCAGATCCGGACAGCACAATTAAGTTTCAAAATAAGCTCCTCCTGTTCCGATACAGCGCCTCCATGGAGATTTATAGGTATCGAAGGTGTTACGGTAGGCCTCTTCTGGAATGTCCTGGGAGCCTTGGTGCAAGCCTCTTAGACTTTGTCAACTGCCCCGAAATGATTATGCTTTCATGGGAGTTTTCAAGCGCGGAAACAAAAGGAAGTCTGGAGGAGCCATGTCAGCACTGTAGGGTGGCTGGGGAACCCTAGGAACCTTTGAATCGACAAGGAAGCGGGTTATGACGATGGCGGTGTGGGCTTACGACCTTCGAAAAAGGCTTTCTGCCGCCGGTGCGCTTGACGTTCTGATTAACAGTCATCATCCAAGTCCGCCTTTATCATACGAAAAGTTACCACTTCAACTTGCCAATTTTCACACAAAACTTGTTAGCAATCCTTTGTTCCAACGAACGCTGCATTGCGGCTGGCACCGTAAATGAAAACGAGTTTCAGGGAAACGTCTGTCCTTACTCTCCAGATGGCAGACGAGAGTGCGACCGCGTGTGCATAAGCTAACTCCCCCTCAACCAAAAACAACCGGTCCTAGAGCCTTGTTTCACAACACGCTAAGACCCGGAGCGCTTTACAATATAATCAGTGACACTTACAATTTAGAATAAACGCTTTACAATATAATCACTGACATTACTTTTCGGACAAACCCTGTATACGAACATTAGTATGATGGGATATGTCTGTTTGACGAACATAACTGACTGGTGGCAAAATTAAAATCATGATATGCATGTCGTGTGCGGCATGATTTACATGCCACGCTCATGGTGCGCTCGAGGCGATAACGTGAAAATCATGACACTCACCTGAATTCCTCTATCGCTCGTTTTTCAACTCTCAAAGCAGGTCGCCGCGGGTTCGGTCCTGGCCGCGGCGTCGCATTTCGGTGGAGGCTGAATGCTACAGGCCCGTGTACGTACATTTTGGCGTACGCTAATAAATTCCAGGTGGTCGACATGTCCGGAGCCCTCCACTAACGTGTGCCTATCGTGGTTTTGGCACGTAAAACGCCACACAAGAAAACGGCGCCCATTGTTCGCCTGTTTCTTGACCCCGTTGACCAGAGCTGCGAACGAGAGGACCCCTCGTGTCAATTCTTGGAAGGAGAACAACAACGTCTCCTTCGGCCTCCGAAGAAACCGTGTAGCCAAACTCCCCCCGGCAGCCAGACGGTCAGTCAAACTTCTTTGGGTGTTTCGAAGGAATATTAGACACAACTTCGACGCACTAATGCTTTACATGGTTTTTAATGTTTACTTTTTAACGCTGACGATTGGGGGATGCTTTGACCCGTCACACGTGCGATATGCGACGCCAGCGTACGTTCCGGTTTCTTGAATCAAGGGTCCCCACTGCACAGACCCGAAGATTTTTGTCTCTTTTTGTTACCCCTTCCGGAAATCGGCCGCGCTCACCACTCTCCACGTTGCTGGTCTGCAAGAAAAACCCCCTTGTTTTTGAACGTTTAGGGTATCGACAAACTACTGCGAGTATTTTCGTCCCGTACGGTGGAGAAACTGTGGTGAAAGGAGCTTCACGGCCAGGCGTTTCGTTCAAGCGGCGGTTCTAACCTTGACAAGTCGTATCGTCTTCAGGCACAGCACAGGCTTGAGAAATATCTGCACATCCCCGTCGAGCAAGGCGACTGTCCAACTCGTCGAGAACTCCTCGTCAGCTGTGGCTGCACTGTAGGATACCTTGCCAGCAAGAGCCGCCGAGTTTATCAAGACAGGATCAAGGTGCCCCACAGGTTGGCGATGGCATCTCGGCTTACACATGCAATCGCAAACTTCATCTCGCCTTTACCGGCTGAAGTATGGGCAGAGATATTTCGCAAACTCGATATCGAATCTCTGTTAAACGTGGCCGAGGCAACTGAGCCCGCATGGAAGCGCTTGGTGTTTTGCCCAACTGTCTTGCAGGCCGTCACTTTCGATCAGCAAACGGACGAACTAACGATCAAGAGGTTCTTGCTTTCAACATGCGAGGAACCGGTCCGGGACAAGGTAGAGAACGTGCCTCTCGCTTCACGCGTTCGAGAGCTCCGCTTTGCCAGTTGCTTCACGCTGTCTTCTAACGTAATCCTCGACTGCGCCCAACGCTGCGAGAACCTGCGAGAGCTGCACTGTGTGAATTGCCACGTGGAACCCACCCAACTATTTCGCCTCCTGTCTCTGAGACTGACGCGCGTCACCAAGTTGGATTGGACTCTGTACGAGGAGATCTTCTACGCTTCGAGACTGGACAGCTACGCCGTTAGGCAGGTTGAAGCCTTTCACAAGTTAGAAGGGCCTCAACTAATCGCCATGTACGTCGAGCAGACCCTGAGTCCAGCGACCGACTCACTCTTGGATTGTTTCTTGACGCGCTGCCCAAGGCTGCGTCACCTGCACATACACGGCATTCGGATGGAGCACCTTCCAGTGACACGTGTTGACGCCTGCAGTACAAACTTCGCCCCGGACGAATCGGGTCCTTTCGAGATCACCCATCGCATTCCAAGCCTCGAAACCTTTAGGTACACGTCCGAAATCCAACTGTCTCCAGAAACGGGAACGCGGATCCCCGTAATACGGAACAACATTGCATGGCAGCGGAAACCGTCACCCTATTTCAACGTAATCAGATTAGACGACGTCGTGAAGCAGAAAGTGGCAATTCGCAGAGTCGAGCAAGCCGTGGTCACCGTGGATGTCAACTCGCAAGGCGCCGCTGTCTTTGAAGAAGCCGCAGCCAAACCAGACATGTGGCGGGGTATGACTCGCCTAACGGTGATTTCGAGGCCGGTCGAGCGAGCCGAGGCTCCAACATCTCCGTCCATGCGCCATGTCTGCGGGAACGCGTTGGGACACTTTTTCGAGAAGTGCGCCTCCCAGCTTACTGAGCTGAACCTGTCGACGAACCACTTTGCGGTCGGGCCTGACTGCTGCTTGCTGGTGGCGTCGACACTGCGCAGTCTGCGCTCGCTGACGCTACCGCCATGCGGAGTGAACCCCAAGAACTCCCTCGGGCACCTCGCGCTATAGGCTGTAACCTCCTCGAGAGTCTCGAAATCGGCTCCATTTCCACAGCAGACACCGGTGCGTCATGCGAGGCCTGCAAACTTCCCCTTCAATTCACCGCAAGATGTTTCCAGCTTCTACACGAGAAAACCAGATTGAGACGGCTGAGCATTGATGAGACCGCCCAGATCCTATACCCAATGTTCCTGCTCGGATGCCGAGTTGAAGAGCTGCGTTTGAGCATAGACAACGTAAGGGCCGATCAGCTCGCACCGTGCTCCAAGGAACTTAGCCGGCTCCTTGTGGCTAAAGTACCTAGAGTTTACCCTCTTCTAGGGACTTTACTTGCGGCAAACCCACGGCTGTGTTCTTTGACGCTTGTCGCCCGCAGGGCGACGTTGCCTCCCTGCTTTGCGGCGACTCTGGCGCTGATGAAGAGCGTGCAGCATCTCTGCGTGCTAACCACGAAGACTGATACTTGCATAGCGGTGAAGTACTTTTTGCTGTCGCTGGAGAGAAGCTTACCACGGCTGCTCACGGTGCACGTGCACTACATGAGCGCGTGGGGCAGAGTGCAGGCTAGCACCTGGTTGCGCCTGACGCGGCCCGACTCCTACAGCGGATGGCGCACTGGAACGTCCCGAACTGCGAAAGGTGTGGTCCTGTATGACAGCCCCTGCTTGAACCGCCGCTGCTGCGTGGATAGCTTTACCGGACTGGTCCGACCGAGAAATCGGTGCTAACAAGGCCAACATTGCAAGAAATACTGGAAACAGCGAATGCGATGATTAACTGCAGGATGTTTTCTGTGACGATTGTCAAATTCAGATGCACATTCAAGCAGGGCCAGGATTTCCTCATGTAGTGTAAGTTATGCCATGTGTGACCGCGGCACTCTCTGTTCCATTGAGTTTGAAACGCGTGTTTCAGTTTACCGATATAAAATGTCTATTTTTGGAAAATTTGATTTCCTTCTATGTAGTTAGTGTATGCCGATTTCTGCAACCGAATGCTGAGAGATTCTCTGTTCCAAGCACTCCCCGGATGCAGAATTCATTAACATCTGGTCTTTCTAAGACATCGGTGGTTTCGAAGGTTATGGCTCTTTATGGCGCGGTTGTGTCATGATCCTGTCATCATCTCGCTAAATATTTTGGCCGCGCCTATAGTGCCAGCAGCCGGCATATTGTCCCGGAAAAAAAGTTGCCGGCAGTTGTTCCTTATTGGATGCCCATTACCATGTGACTTATCTGCCGGCACATTTCCGGTGAGCCTGTCATGCCGGTAATACATGTGCATGATTGTGCATGATGTCCGTGTCACTGCGGCACTTTGCCTGGCTTCGAGACACGTTTCAACTGGTTTTCCACAAACGAGAGTACATTATGTTCCTGTTGCTCAGTGAAGGCCCTCTGCGCCCTTCGGGCGCGGAAAACTAATCGTGGCTTCGCCCTCGCTTCGCGAGTGCGGCCATTTCGCTGACGCTCAATGGCCGGTTGGCAGGGTCTCCGTCACGCGCTACTGGCCGCTGTCGCGGCCACGCGCAGTTTAGCCCGCGCGCCTGCCCCTTCGGGGCAGGCGTACGGGCTGGTCAACTTGAGGAGTCAAAGGACGCCCGAGGCTGGCATCTCCGGTACCGCGAGGCCGCCAATCCATCGTCAATTTGACTGTTACTGCAGGAAACATGCACTTCTTGTGTTACCAAGTGGCAGCGACCAGAAAAAGAGCCACGTTCACGCGGAGCGCCGTTACCGACTACACGTGCGGACAGCCGATGGCGTACGATCAGACACACGAACAAAAGCTCGAAAGGGGCCGTCCCGCAGAGGTCACGTGGTCGCGGGTGGCCAATAGGAAAGAACTGCCGGTAACCCGTCGACCGATATAATTGACCGGCAGCCGGCAATATAGACACTACCAAATATTTTAGGCGCTGCGTTAGTTCGGCTGTTGAGTGAATGGGCTAGGATTTCCTCATGTAGTGTAAGCTATGCCATGTGTGACCGCGGCACTCTCTGTTCCATTGAGTTTGAAACGCGTGTTTCAGTTTAGAGATATAAAATGTCTATTTTTGGAAATTTTGATTTCCTTCTATGTAGTTAGTGTATGTCGATTTCTGCAACCGAATGCTGAGAGATTCTTTGTTCCAAGCACTCCCCGGATGCAGAATTCATTAACATCTGTTATTTCTAAGACATTGGTTTCGGAGGTTATGGCTCATTATGGCGGTTGTGTCATGATCCTGTCATCATCTCGCTAAATATTTTAGGGCGCTGCGTTAGTTCGGCTGTTGAGTGAATGGGCTATAAGTGACAAGCAAAACTCAGTGCCATCGCTTTCCGCCTAGATTTTCAACTTGACCTCGCATCTTAGGGCATGTTTTTTGAGCGTCTAAGACTGCAGGACAGGACTTCTTGACATGTACTTAGACTCTAAGTACACGTCAAGAAGTCCTGTCCTCCAGTACATCCTATGTCGAATACATGTAGGTTGCTGGCGGTCTGCATCGGCGTTAGGTTTAGAAGAACAGATACTTGGGCGAGTTAATGAGGATCCACGATGGTACTTAGAAACGCAAAACACACAACACACACAAGAATTAGAACAAGACAAGACAAGCGCTAGTCTTGTCAAGTTCTGCTACCTTGTGTGCCGTGTGTGTTTAGCACTTACAAGCATTATGAAGCTGCATACAGCGGTATAACAGTTTGGCGTGAAATTTGTCTCGGATGGCGAGATTTTAACCCGGATGAGAATGTTTCCGATTGCTTGTATCGGCTTCAAAATGACTGATAAAAGGTTTTTAGTTTGTTTGACATAAAGGAATTGTATTTCTTCTCGCCTCATTAAACAACTAACGGCCATGGAAGAGCGCACTGACGACCTTGGCGCTATTGTGTTTCCAACAGCCGTGTTATCTATCGAGGGCTTTTTGAGATTATCTATTTTAATCTTAACAGCACGTGTGCGCTACAGGATGATGAAGCCCTGATTCAAAAGCAGGGTGGATAGATCGGTTCGTGCTCGGCGCCTTTCATAGCAGATGCTTGTTGGATGACTTATGGGATAGGTCGGTCATTACTTTTTTTTAAGCCAGACATATATACTACAGTTGACATGCTCTTCGAAGATTTTTTTTTTTCTGAAGTCCTTAGCCCACTTATTCTGACGTTTCAAGTGGCAGCCAATAACGTGCTTCGTTTTAACAGCGAATCTGTATATCGGCAGTAATAACCTCCTTTCGCGGACGGGAACGGCCTCGAGTTCATTAGCTCGAGCTTACAGCATATCAGAACTGTTGTACATATAAAGCAAGAGATAATAATGAGGGCCTCTTACAGTCTGCTCATTCCAAACTGGCCAAAAGGAGCATTGCCAGTTTGTGTTTCGGAAATTCGTTTACAAGCCCTGTCGATCTAAGAGAGCATATATAAAGTCTGCAGCAGTCTACACGGGTCGCTGCAAACGAACAGACGCAAAAGAGACGGAAGGCCGTTGCAGTGTCATATCTCCACAGAACTGAAAATGGCCCATGTCCTTTAGAAAATGGCTATAGATGTGTGGAAGCGAGAGTTGTCTTTTCAGCACCAGGCAAACTTAGCAAGGCATCTACGTTGTCAGATACGACCTGTACAGGCTGCCATTGGTGCCATTGGTACAGGCTGCCATTGGTGCTCCAAGAGACACAGTAACACATTTGTAAGTTATGTACATGCACTATATACCGCTTTTTTGTGGTAAAATGTTAGTTGGTAAGACAGGATGTTACCTTAATGAACGGTTAAGAGAGAATATAGTTTAACTTGAAAAATAACCTTGGCCGTCACTTTCCTCCTCATTTTCAATAATGCGGTTACACCAAGTTTGATTCGTGTGGTTTTGACGAAGCCCGAATATAAATATGTTCGACGAAACACGGGCTATCTTCAAAGTGCCCCAAACTGTGTATGCGCCCCGTCGATAGATTTGATAGCTTATAAGACGGTATCTGGAGATAGCTCTGTTTGACGGCTGGAGCGGGTGCACGTGGTCTCACTGTGTAAATATTATCTCAGCAATAAAAATCGTCTAAGATAGGCCATTGGACTGTCACCGTATTCCTTGCGTCATCTGGCGGTAAACATGCATTCCAAGTCATAATATACACCAACACGCTCAACGTGCAGCAATGCATGCAGGGTTGCCGTTTGGTAGATTTGAACAGGAGCCAAAATTCAAGCTAAAGGTAGCCAAAGTAGCCGTGCCATTTAATTTTATCGCCAAATTTGTCGCCAAATAGAACACAAGTGGTATTATGACTAGGGTTTTATTATTACACAATATTGATTTTTAATATGAAAAAAAAAACACAAATAAGAGCCCAAATTTACCCTCTAAGCTGGTGTTCAAGCCTCAGGTGAGTTGCAAAAAATACTTATTTATTTTTTTATGTACCGCAAGACCAAGAGAGTTACAGAGGAGAGCGAAAACACAAACATAAAAGTAATGAAATACAATCAGTAAAAAAGAGCAATGAGCATTTTCAACAGAGCAGTATTGGTGCAGTCGTGGTCACTGACTCACGAAAACGCTTATTAATAGTGATTATACACACTTGATCGGTAACGAAGGGGATGTCACTCGTTTGCTACGCGCGGTAGGAAAGCTTCGGGTTTCACGAAATGGAATACCTACCTCATATGGACAACTATAAAGCCATGGGACATACAGGGTGTTCTCTTTTAAACAATATGTTTTTTTTTAAAAGTCCTATGAGAGTAAGGCTCCTGTCGTTTTCGCTCACGAACTCCACCTCGGGGGGGGGGGGGGGAAGTATTTTGCTGCAGTTAAACATGATGCTAATTAACAAGAACTCGTTAATTAATTTTTTTTATTTATTGACTCGAGGGCAGGTGTTAGAAAGTTGCAGTACGTGCCAATTTATCGCATACCCATTTTTTTAGATATCATGAAAGTTGCACGTAATTCGAGATATTCGTCATCGAATTTTAAGATACCGAAACTGACGGCGCCCGGCGCGCAAATAGCGCGGCCTTTCTATTACGTCAGACCGGAACTACCCATGATAAGGAGGTGACGAAATTTGAATGAAGGCACGTCCAGGCCGTATCTATTCGTGAGAAGCGGCAAGTCATCACAGTTGCGCCAGTGCATTGCCTTGCCTTTGCGTGCGGTATTTAGTTCTTACCCGTTACGTTCGAGCTGTGCACAAAAAAAAAAAAGAAAAGAAAAAACGCGAAATGAACCTTTCCTTTCTCTGTGAAGCATAAAACTCAGCGGCAGCCACTGCACCGCTTATTCTTAACAGGTGAAAAAGTTTTTTTGCTCATGTTTATTGTTTAAGAAAGAAACAGATAAGCACCAAACATCGCAGCGAAAAAATAAGCTGTCTACTCGTGCATTTCAGGATGCTTGTCGAGTTACCTGCAGAGATTCTGCTTCGGGGCGCCTTGACTTAAATTTCGTCGGAATTCCTTGTCGCCGGTTGGTCTGACGCAATAGAGCGATTGCGTTTCTTGCGCGCCGGCCCTAAATTTCGGTGATGAATACCTCGAATTATGTGCAACTTTCGAGATTTAAAAAAAAAAAAGAATTGGTATGCCATACTTTGGCACGCACTACAACTCTCTAATATAAACTGCCCTCAAGTCAATAGCTAAATGTTAATTAACCATTTTTGTTGACGTCAATGCCTTTTAGCTGCCGAAAACTATTTCCGCCTCGGCATAGAGTTAATGTGTGAAAACGGAAAGAGCCCGACTTCCATAGAATGTTTATAAGAAGCCTGTATTGTCTAAAGAAAGAAAACCCTAAATGCGTCGTGAAGGACACTACAAATAACTCCAAGCTGCAAAACTTTTGAGATGCTGTTAGAGACGGAGGGGAAAGGCTGGATATCGTGGTTGTTACGCCAGCAGTGCGATTGTGGTTAGAACGCGTGTTACGCTCTTCTTGTCTACATTACAGGATATATCGACATATAAATATTCATAACAATTAAGTGACGGGTTCTAACAGAACGCGGTTCAAGGTCAAAGTAGGCACACTGCTAGTGTTTCGGGCGACAAGACTAACCTTGCCTTTTTCTGGCATTTACTTCCATAAACCATATTTTGCACTAGGCGGTGCCGCAACTATATCGGATCAGTTCAGTGCGACAGAGGATACCGTGAATTCTTGCCAGAGAGAAAGGGAGAGTAGGTTCGGAAGATTGCAGCCAACAAGTCGGTGGAAACCTTCTACGTTGATGCAGTTTTTCTTCGGAGCCACACAACGAAATTGATTGCTAGTTTTACCATAATAATAAACCAGCTTCATTTTGGTGCGCGTCTTGGCTTTTTGTCAAGTTCGTCAGAGAACGCGCGTTGTCATAGGCGTGTGCAGAGGGTGAGTGGGGGGCAAGGGGGCGCCCCCCCCCTAGTCACCTAAGCAGAGGGGGGCGCAATGTCTGCCCCATACATTGACTTAATGGGGAGGGGGGGCGCCACGATGAAGCTTCGCCCCCACTGAAGGGGAACCCTGCGCACGCCTATGCGCGTTCTGCCATCAGCATTAGAAACTGACATCAGAATAGATAGCGGGCAGCGTGAGCAGCGTGCTAGCCACGCGATGGCGAACTTGCGCACAAATTCGTCACTGCGTGTTTGCAGGCGCACCGTGCGTTGCGTCGGCGTGCCTCGATGCGCACGAGCGTTCTGCTGGGGCGAGGACGTGCGCGCGCATTCCGTGGCGCGACTGAACAGGTTGAAAGCAGTCGGTGCTTTTTAAGCTTGTTTGTTCTTTTGAAAATAATGAAAACATTGGCTACTAAATGCGCCAAAACGTAGGTTCAGTGCAGCCAAATAGTAGCCATCGCAACAACCTGAAATTTTTGTAGCCAGACGGGGTCCTAGAGCAGCCGGTCTGGCCCATAGTGGCCACCAATGGCAACCCTGCATGAGGGTAAATTGTTCACGTTCAGTAAACTGCGCAAAATACATGAAAGTAAAAATATTTCCGATGGACGACTAATGTTAACCGGGATCAGCGTGATCAGGCAAAGCAACAAAAGGAGCCGGCGCCGCAGGGTTCTTTTCTCCCTTCAGTACAACCGTGCCGTCATGCCTGACCAGTGATCCGGTCATCCAAAAAAAAAAAAAAAAAAGGAGCCCTTTCGCTATCGGGAAAGCGGGGCAGGGGCGTAGCCAGAAATTTTTTCGGGGGGGGGGGGGGGGGGAGGGTTCAACCGTACGTTGCGTTTGTTCGTGCATGCGTTTCTAGTGTGCGTGTATATAAATGCAAGCAACACTGAGAATTTTCGAGTGGGGGATTATGAAACCCCCCAAGCACCCCCACCCCCAACCCCTTTGGCTACGCCCCTGAAGTGGGGGGTAAGCGAAGCTTGGCGTGTGCGCGCCTGACCTACTATTTCTTTATTTCTTTCTTACTTTCTTTCTTCCTTCCTTTCTTTCTTTCTTTCTTTCTTTCTTTCTTTCTTTCTTTCTTTCTTTCTTTCTTTCTTTCTCATTGTGCAATGCTGCCATCTAACTTTCACGTTCACCCACGTGCTCAGCGGCGCAACACTTCCGTCCCTACAGGCAACAGAGACGCCCATGCGTTCACATCTGGGCAAATATAAAATGTGGCAACGTGAAATTACAGGTGACCTCGACAGAAGATCAGAGTGCCATATCAGAGACAAGCCCACTATCGGGAGAGCAACGATTACTGGAAAAGGGCGCACGCAAACACGTATATGAGGCGCATCTTAGAGGGTTTCATTTCTGTACATTCGCCGCCGCCGAGATTCTCGCGTGCGATGCCGCCGCCACCACCGACACTATCGAAATCTGTAGCTCTTTATTAATGTCCCCTAGATGTTTCAATTTTCTGCACCCTTTACTGTCCCTCTCTCGAGCGCAGCCGGCATCGGCCGCCATGATCTTCTGAACCTAGAAGAATTACAAGGCCACGCATGTTCATGTACATCAGCCACGCAACTTTTAGTGGATAAAACCAACACCTGGAGGTTTTGACAATATGCGGCGCTTGTGCAATGCCCCCCCCCTCCCCCCCCCCCCCTCCTGTGTCATTAATGAGTGGGGAACGGCTTCAAGGGCCAGTTACTCCAAGCTTCGCTTTTCGCTTGAAAAAATCGGACCATTCTACAACAGTAGAGAGTTTTATTGCTGGGTTCCCGCGGGCTTGGGGACGCGCTGCTCTTTTGTATTCTCCGTGGATGCGGCTGGGAGTACAAAGGAACGCAAGAGCGTGCGTACGCAGGTGGCTTGGGGTCCCCAGCACTCCAGCACTAGAACTCTCGCGTTCACTGTCCTTTGCTGCGGGGACGCAGCCTTTTTGGACGAGGGAGGAGGATACGGACAGCCACGTCAAAGCCTGCACTTCGCCGTAAATTGAATATGTCTCGAATGCACCTCGAACGTATTCTACCGAGACGGGGCGCACCTGCCTAGATGGAAGCCACCGTACTCTTTCATTCTCTGTCGCCAGTGGTCAAGTAACTCGCTTGTCCCGACGAAGGCAAGTCCACTTGTCAAAGCGTTGGCCCCAGCGACATCTCCTGTGCGAGAGAATTTCTTAACTCGTTCATGCCGAAGTCGCGGACAACTACTTTCTTTCCTTCCTGCTGAAGTTGACGGGACAAGCAATCTCATTCGGCCCGCTTCACGACTCTCCAGACAACAGCAGCAAACACGTGGCAGTTGGGGGTGCTCAGAATTCAAGCGAAAAGAGTGTTGCTGTGGTGGTCGGTTTTCTGAAAACCGAAGGACGATTCGTTCGTTTTACGAGCACAACCACCAAAAAGAGAGGAGCAGAATTTTCGCTTTCCAGTGTACATACACACTACAGCCGGCACTATGGAGTTCAAGTGCGGGAGGTGGCGAGCAGCTTTGAAAGTTTAACAGGAGACTTGCGGGACACCAAAGCGCGAACTCGACGCAAGAACAGAAGAAGGAACAAAGAAGACACACACGCAGCGCTACTAGCAAAAACAACATTTCTTGAGACCCGACCACCCTGTACCACAAACGGAACAGTGAACACGTATCATGTAGTGGCAAAGTGATAACAGCACCGTAACATATTGTCAGCGTCTGCGCAGGTAAGCAAAGTCTTTAGATTACAATGATCTGGATGGCTTGCTAATGCAGATATCACCTATGGGAAGTACTACGTCAGACAAGCTAGCCGATGTGTAAATATGTCCCGTGGGAAGTACTACATTACGCAAACTAACGGGTGTGTAAATGTGCGGCTAAGAGATCACGACAACAAGGCTAAGAAGCTGTCACCTGGCGGTTCTTATCGCCCTCCTCACCACTCGTATGATTATGGGGCAATGTTTAACAGAACTGTCATTCTGCGTCGTTAATAAGGACGAGATTACCCTCCCCATTGTAGAAGCTGAGCATACCGATGCTCTCAGTAATATCTGCATTAGCAAGCCATCCACCCATCCATATTAGTGAGGGGTGACTCACGGAATGACAAGTGTATCATTTTGGTAATCAGCATGCGCGCTTTTTGCTTGATAAAGCAACCTGTCTTTTTTTCAATAAAACCCGTTGCCAGTTCAGAGCCGTGTGTGTCACTTCTTTCTTTCGTCCTGTGTGTAAAGCGCTGTTTTATATTTTTCTCATCGAAACTCCCCAACTCGACCAATCTGCCTGTCTTCCGTATCACTGTCAGCTAGAGAGTTATCGAGACGGTTGTTACTAGTTGTAGTAGCGCTGCGCGTTTCTTCTTCGTGCCTTCTTTTGTCCTAGTGTCGAGTCCGCGTTGCTTCTAAAATGATCTACCAACAAGGCCACTTTGGGCTCTCGAAGGTTGAAGCCCCATGGAAATTTATTAGAAAGCCGCAAGAAGGAACGCGAAAGAGAGAAGAAATTTCAGTCATGCTGAACAATGAGCTCTTCACCCCCACTCTCCCGTAACCCCAAGGCGCTGATTCGTGCCACCATCCCGGGAAGCGGCCAACAGCGTCGCTTTCCTTCTTTCCCGAACCACTACACATACAAGGGAAAGGAGAAGGGAGCGTCTGCAGAGGGCGCTAACTTCTCCATCATTCCTTCTTAGTCCTTTTCTCGCACCTTGTCGCCCGCTGGACGTATTTCGCCTTGTCAGAAAAGCCGATGAGCAACGCGGTCTCGGAAGAAAAACATATCGTTCCTGCTGAACTGTTAGCGGAATCGCTGCTGCTGCAAACCCACTTCATTAGTGCATTGGTATCCCCTTCGAAGCCTGCCTCCAGCGGACACATTGCACAACGCCAGGTCAGGAGCCCGGCTTTGGTGAGTTGCCTTGTGCCCCATTCCCAACGCATTTTTCTTTTGTTTTGAACGCCGCGCAAGAAGGGTTGCGTAATAGCCGAGAACTTCGTAAACGAGACGAAAATTTCGGAAGAAAATGCGGCCGGAATTCGGGATGTCACGGCGCTAGGAATTTGCGCGAATGTCTTACAACACAAGCAGCCGACGTGTTCAGCATGTGTGGCCTGTGTGTGCGTCTTTGTGTCGACAATTGTTCGGTGCGTAGACGGAGGCGAGCAATTAAATAGCATCAACTTACTGCCGTGCTTTCACGTCCGGTCGCCAAAGTAGACAGAACTTTCTCTGGTCATGGAGATGGCCGAAAAGGCGGGGCGATTGTGCAGTTACTGCCACGATGGACATGCACTCTACACGAGAAAGTTCGACAAAGAAGCCGCGCCACACGAGCACCTCCGAGAAAACACGCTTTGAGAGGTTTGCCTCAATAACGTTGTCTTGCGCTCTTTACCTGCATATCCCTTGTGCTGAGGACGTCGATATGCCGCGCTTCGTTGTTCTAGTGCGTAAAATTACAGACAAAAGAGTGAGCAACCAGTAAACCGTACAATGATCCATATCAGCTTTATATGTCGTCCAAGACTGGGCTTTCATTCCATCAGTCCGAAATTATTGAAGAACGCCTTCACACAGTGTCGCCTTCAACATTTGTTTTACAGTGCCGCTTGTAGGTGTTCGGATGGTTCAGTTACACCATGGTTATAGTTAGTTTCTGCAAACGTGGCTTTATGTCGGGAAGATTTCTCTTCTTTTTTTACAAATAAAGCCTTGCTGTGTGAGGGACGTGAAGGACCTTGGAAGTGGAGTTTTCGTGACGTACGAAGGCACGTGCTTTCGAAAAAGGTATCACTCAAATGCAGTGTTGTAGGCGTTACTGAAAAAAAAGTAACTAAATACGTTACTCGTTACACTATAAAAAAAGAACGCCTTAACGCCCTACGTCACCTACAAAAATGTAACGCGTTAGCATTACCGTTACAGAAAAAAAGTAACGGACGTTTCCTCTGCTGTTACTCCGCAATCATAAATTTTAATCAATGTGTCTTTGCTGCAGGAACCCACAATAAGAATATTTTAAATCTGAAATTTATGTTTCACATAAATCTTCTAACCCAAAGAACGAATATACCCAAAATGCTGATTTAACGAGTATTCTTTGCACATGTGTATCGGACCTTAGCAGTTAGTGTGGCTTAAAGTTGCCTGTAGAGATACATGTGATGGCTTCTGACTCTGACACATGGTGAAGCCATTTTTCTCAATGTGACATTATACAGAATATGAGATTCAATCATCAATGCTATTCGCAAAGAAAGCATCAATGAACTCTCAAGAAATTTACAAGAATTCCGATGGTGTGCAAAATAGCAAAATAGATGCGCAAACTTTCTAGTAGTATAGAAATGCTTTAATGAGCAAGTCAAGGAAAAAAATATCTGGGCATAAACATTTCTTCTTCACTTTACCATCTATAATAACCGCAAACATTGCGAGCGCTTATATGAGGGTGTTCACGATCGGCCTCACTCGCTCCGGAGTTCAAAAACTAGAAACTTCGCTGCAGTTGCAGATAAAAAGAAGCAAAATTTATTTTTAGAACAAAGTTGATAAGCTTTATCAACTTTGTAGCGACTATATTAAAATGTCGCATATTTAGATAATTTTCAAAAAAAAAGTGTCTTTCGCTCTACAAGTTTCAAACAATGTTACTTTCCTCTTTGTTGCGCACATATTTCATACACGAAATGTCTTCTTTTTAGGTTAATATTTGTGTTTTACAACGTCGTGAACTTTCGACATCGACAGGTAATGAAATTGGTCTCTCCGCATTGAATATGTTCGATATTTTTTCCCTCGTAAATTCTGCAGGTAAAAGAAGATTAAGTTCCTTTTCCGGCGTCGGGATGGTGCGTGCATAAAATATAAAATACTCAATCAAATCTAACATATCTATTTTCGGAACCGTGTCGACCTCTCGCTGAATCACCCGTCTGCAATAACCACGGTTAGGAGACTTAACTGCGGTTATGTCTGCCATGTAGATACCTGTAATCGTGGTTAGCCGTAACCGTAGTTAGCTTAACCTCGGTTGAGGCTGTTCGTGTATCAGTGATATTAATGGGCTTTGGTTGAAACAGAGGGACGCCAACCAAAGTAGTGAGTAAAAAGATTTTTTTTTTTTTGCGTTACAAGAAAAATTTCGACATTTCGCGTCCCTCTCGCATTCTTTTTCAGGGTTTTCTTCCTGCCGTGGGGTCAAGGCTTTTCCATGATAAAGCAGACTCTCGATCGGCAGCGCACCTGTAGGCCGGTTGACGTTACCGGCTGTCGCCTGTATGGGCCATAACTGCATAAAATGCCGCTTAAGTCGACGACGCGGGGTTGTCAAATTCGATGCGGTGGGGTCTTTCACCACGCTGTGCTCAGTGAGTGTACTCCTTTGTCGCTCGAACTTGCGGACGTTGTTCTTACTGCAAAAGCACGGCTAATTGGGCTAGCTGGTATTGGTTCATATTAAGACTGGATGGGGCGCGCACACAGACATGGACACAAGAAGGAAACCACTAGAACAACACAAGCGCCTACTCGCAATTACAGTTTATTGGAAAGAAAGCACATACATATATACATACATATATATCATTTCTGTCACATGACTGGGCTAAACAGCAAAAAAAGAGAGGGAGATAAAGAAAAAACCCAAAAATATACACGTGGGGCTAGACACATCTGCTTCATATCAGGCCCTCAGTGTGCTGATGCGATACGAAACTTCACTGTCTGTTAATGTTACGGAGGGCGCACTCACGCATTTTCCCCCACATCTCCTAATGTGAAACGCCTCAAGCAGCTCTCTGGTGGTCTGATCTGGGTGCAGTTTCCAATAAACTGCAGTTGCTAGTAGGCGCTTGTGTTCGCGTGGTTTCCTTCTTGTGTCCCTGTCTGTGTGCGCGCCCCATCCAGTCGAAGTCGTTTTTATCTTGTCGCAGCCTCTCGGTGAAGTTCTTTGTTGCCCCCCCGTACGAAGTTTCGTGATCAGCACATGGTATGAAGTAAAGCAGCCCTTGTTCTTTCTCTTCGGGAGGCCTGTCTTTTGGGCACGAAAAGGCGCAGGGGCCAGCATCCACCTGCTACATCCGCTTCCACGAGAAGCATGCCTGTACATTATAGTGAACTAGAAAATACTCTAGTGGCACGACCGGTAGGCCGCGCCGCCTCTCTCGGCGGTCCGAATTGCCACGGACCGCCGCTATGATTTCTCATGGCGCCACTGCGCCTCTTCCTAGGGGCGGCTATAGAGTGTACTAGGACAGGGGAGTGCTCGGAACGAGCTTCGAAAAGTGAAGCCCAAACAGGGTCAATCCGCATGTGGCGCTGCGATCGGTAGTCTGCAATGTGTCGTCGTTCGAAGTGGTTGATGGGTAAAATGCCTGCTTCCCCCTCAAAAGGCCCGGGTTCGAATCGCAGCTGTAGATAGTGGCTTTTTATACATAGTGTTACGTTGTATAGGTGTATTGGTTTTCCTTTGTTTCTTAAAACTAGCTTCAGTTGCTACGTGTTGCTTCAAATGGTAACGCAAAATCTGAAGTAAAATAGAAGAAATTCGACAGTGAGCGCAGTTATTTGCACCGCCACCGCCCGGGATTGAACAAACGTTAGGTATAGCCTCAGCAATTTTCGCGAATACGAAACTCGAAACGAGATTTCACATTTTACGTTACTTTTTGTAGCAATCCGTAGCTACAGAAGCTAGTTTTAAGAAACAAAGGAAAACCAATACAGCTATAAAAGGTGAAATCGACAGCTGCGATTCGAAGCAGGGCCTTTTGAGTGGGAAGCGGGCATTCTACCTCTGCACCACTTTGGCGGAGCCGCTCGCAACTCTTAAATGACGACACATTGCAGACTACCGATCGCAGCGCCAACGGCGGTTTGACCCTGTTTGGGCTTCACTTTCTGTACATTGGTTGCGGCCGTTCCGAGCACTCCCCTGTAATATGTTCTAGTACACTCTAGCGCGGCGGAGCGGCCGCGCGGCGCGAGTCACTCAGCGCAGCAGTTCACTACAGCTCGGCTGCCCGAATCTCGCAAATCGCTTCGTCGGCGGCTACAATTTGATCACCTTACAAGTACCGGAGTGTTCTGTTGCCTTTTCTCGCACGGACCATGGTGGAGCACCTGTTTGTATCTTGTCAGTTATCCCGCTCAAACCAAGACACGACCTCACGTTAAATATTCAAAACTGCGAATTAGTTCGGTTGGAATTTTATATATTCTACCTTTCTCAACATCGATAACAGAAATTTCATATTTGGTTGCCTTTACCGATCACTTTGTTCCTCAGGTTGAGAGTGTGTTTCTCGCGAATAAATAAGGGCTAGGTTATCTTCAGATAACAAGAAAATATATATATTATAAGCATGGGTTATAATATAAATTAATAGACTTATCCCTGAACTCTGAGTTATTCATCTTGTTTACATGGTTTTAGTTACGAATGTCTTATTAATAACCCTGCTTGCTCAGTTCTTGGTGGCTGCAGCACTGTAATCGATCATGCGTTGTCTAATCTTTTGTCGTACATCTACAAATTCACAAGTATATGGTGAATTACGCGGCTTTCTTTAAGCTTTGCGTGGCGATGGCCCAACCCTCCCCACAGGGAGTCGGCGCGTGTTAAGAAATTGGTCCCCGCAATTTCCACTAAACAAAAGCGATTCCGCCCGCGCTTTCTTGGTCAATATGCCTGGCAGGCCGACAGCAGTCCCACGCTGCGACAAAATCGTTCGTCGGGGCAAGCTCTGGGCAAAACGGCAGCTACAGGATGAAAAAGTATCGAGTAACGTGGCACCACACGTTACCGAAAAAATGTCAACCGTAAGTACGTTACCAGTTACAGTTCCTAAATTGTAACGAGTACGTTACTAAGAGTACTTGAAAAAGTAACGCGTTACCGGTAACGCCGTTATTTGTAACGCGTTTCCGCCAACACTGCTGAAACAATAGATATAGATACCGTAAAATCCCGAGCAAGCGCCCCTGCCCAAGTAAGCGCCCCCTTCCCCTTTTCCGGAGATTTGAAGTATGCGCCAATGACCGAGGAGGACGGTTGATCGACCACCTTTTCGGGACCGAGCAGGTCGTCAAGGACGATGCTGTTTGTGCGAGCGCTACATGCGTGCCGATGCTGAACGGGCACATTTCTTTGACATGACTAGGGAGGTGACTGCGCTAGTTCCGTAATTATGTTACCGGTAAAGCTCACATTCGTTGCGGCAGTCGTGTCTACTCGGAGCTGTCAGCAAACATCCAGCACGCTTTCGCGTGCGTTTTCTATTGATAACTTTTCGATTGCATAGATGCCAAGCTTGTCGTGCGGCTTTAAATTTATCATGAACTCAGTGTGAAGAGCATAAATTTACATCTGCCCTGTTGAGTCACTGGCTGCATCGCAATGCGCAGTATTCAGTTTCGCTGGGAGTTTCACTTCTGCCGAGGTTTGCATCGAATGATAACAATGTCGGATCGCAAGTTTAATGCCACCTTGAGTTTTTTAGAGCTTCCTTTGACAGCATAATGATACGCGCAAAAAAAATATTTCATGCCCACTTAGACCATGCATGTTTCTTGCAGAGGCGTGTTTCATTTCGAATAATATCGACTCCTGATCACGCACCGTGTTTGCTTATTCGAATGTCGCTTTGGTTGTTTCGACAGCTCGCTTGGTCAGCATCATACTATACAGGGGCGTAGCCAGGGGGGGAGGGGGTTCAAACTCTCCCCGAAAATTTTCAGTTTTGCTTGCGTACATGTACACGTACACATACAAACACACGCACGAACATACATAAAGTATGGTTGGACCCCTCCCTGAAAAAAAATTCTGGCTACGCCCCTGATACTATACAATACCCACTGGGATCGCGCATGTTTATGATTATGCCGAGATTTGTGCCCGATGATAAGCGCATCTGAATTCGCGAAGCCATCGAAAATGTAATTGCCGCCTTGGTTCTTTTTTCAGCTCGTTATCAAAGCGGCAACTGTATATTGCCCGCGGCTCTTGCGCATACAAGGCTTTATGTTACGTGCCGAACGCATGACATTATTACGAGGTACGCCGTGGTGTGGGACTTCGGATTATTTTCGGCCACCTGGGGTTCTTTAACGTGTACGTAAATCTAAGTACGCCGGTGTTACTGCATTTCGCTCCCATCGAAATGCATCTGCCGTATGCGTGAATCGAACCCATGACCACGATCTTAGCAGCGCCACACTTCAGCCTGCTAAGCAATCACGGCGTGTCGCGTGCAAGGCCAATATAAACGCTCAGTGCAAACATGCAGCTTAATTCTGTTTACAGTGAGCCGCGACGGGAAATGTACCGCAATCAGCTGAATTAAACACTTAGTACTCAGGGTACGTTATTTAAACTGTGGTGTAATAAGCCCACATGCTCCGCTGCTGTCACATTCCAAATGGTTGACTCGGAAATCCAGCGCGCAATCTCGAAACGTACAGCGGCTGTCTATTTGTTGTAACTTCGGTTCACAAACGCACTTCCCTTTCAAATGAGCACTATCATCGCGTTTCTCCCCGTTAATAGTTCGTAATACTGTGTACGACAAAAATTGCTTCAAGGTGACAAGACCGCGAAAGCATCGCGGTGAACTGCCATAATCCACTCTTGACGCCTCTGCTCCTCGCATTGCTTGCATTGGAAACGGTAGAACTTGGCGGGCAATTTTCGGCTCTTCGTCATTTTTAAACTTTTGTGACAGTTCACAATGCAGCAGGACTGCGCGCCTGCTTTCCGACGAAGGAACGGCACCCATAGCGTGAAAGATGCGAGATAAAAGCCCCGGGGAGCACGTTCTCCGCGCGCGCAATGGGAAACCAAGCAAGAGCGACCCGTCCGAGCTACCGGAGCTTTCCCCTCCTCCGCTGAGCGTTGGAGGCCTATCTGAAACTTGAGCGTTGGAAGCCTATCGCACAGGTACTGCCCTTCGGAACGCAGTACCTGTGCGTACGAAGGTTACATGGAACCGAAAGGCATACATTGGCAACTGGCACCAGTAAGAACAATTCACAAGTGAGTAGAATGAACGATAATCTTTATTGACAGTGAGCAAGCGGTAAAAGTCCCTTGTTGAGACATCGTGAGCTCGTAAATGACTAGCCTTCGCCGTACTTCAAAGAGACAAAACAAATTTAGACGGCGTGTGTTGCCCATTTCTACCGTCAGCTAGCGCTCACAATAACCAACTTGTATTTTAGGACAGGCTTAAAGCATCAGCATTTTTTTTTTGCTACAGTTTCAGTACTTGCTTTCAACGAGTACGCCTGAAGACCCCCGGGTTCGTAGTTATTACAACATATTGCGGTCAGGCTGAGAATAGCAAGCAGGTTCACGCAATGAAATCACAATATAGCGGATGTCTACAGAATGGCAGAAAACATGAGCATTTTAACACGTGATACCGATGAAAGAACCCATAAATTGGATATATGCAAGGCCTCAAAGGTGCAGAAATACAGAGAAGGGAGAAACGATTTCCTATCCCAGTCATTCTCTTATTGTGACATCGCCACTGGAAAGTAGGCTTCATCAACAGTCTGGCCAAGTCGTGCTCATGCCATCGCATAATTCACTCGTTCATTTGAGCCAACCAGACCTTGCAAATACAACTGAAATAGCAGCTTAGCCCACACGTGTTAGCATACAGCTCAAAAGCGAGAACAGTGAAGAGTGATATGTTAACGAGGTCACAAAGCAGAAAGAAAAAACGCTGAGATTGAAAGTACGTGTACCTGCCATCGTCCAGGAACCTGTGGAAACTGATGCCTTCGCCGGTATCGCATCTCCTGCGGCACCATACAGTAGCACAGTGACTGCCCACGTACCATAATTGCAATTTGATTACATCGGTGAATTAAAAAAACTTTCATGCGTATTTTAGACAACACTAACGATAGAATTCGCAACAAAACAGGGAGCAGCAAACCAGCTGCCAACCATCGGACCATAACTGCGCATATTTGGCGCGTTATCTGCGGCACCCGAGGCGCAGCGGCGCACTTTTTGCGCTTCGTCACTGGTCACAGCGACGGTCCGCTTGCTCGTTACCGCGAGCCGGGCGTCAGGGGTGAGCGACAAAGAGATATCCAGCGTTGCCATGGCGATGCCCAGTTTTCAACGGCGGTCACATTGGCAAGTATGCCAATTCACGGCTGCCGCTGTACCTCTACCTTGCGGAACGTCTGCTGTACGTGGACACACCACCGTTACACTCCTTAACCTGAAAAATAAAAACGGCACGCAGACTTTCCTAATATTCAAGAGCACATGGCGAAGTTTATTAACCACGGTTATATTTAATTATTCCATCATTCGTGTCAAGATATAACCCACATTAGCCTACATTTCATCTTCCCTAACATGGCATATATACGTGCCAGTCATTAAACATACAAAATTACCCCTAATGAAGTGAAGCAAGCTGCATTCAGGTGCTAATTGATAGTGGGGGAGGGACAGCCGGGTGTTGCCGACCACCAGATAAGCTTTTGCAGATTTCTACGTTTTAATTCATAAGCGTGTGTGTAGCAGAACCCGCTTGCCATTTCGATTTGGTCACGGGTATGGATTAATGTCGCTCTGGCACGGGCGACAAAATTACACCGACTGGATGAAGACGACAGCGTTGTTGTGGGGCTCAGCCAAGAGCTGCCCTGTTGACCGAACCAACTCTACCTAGAGTTTACCACACTAATACACTCTTAAAAAAAAGGTAGTAGTACTTGCTAACTTTGGGGTTGTAACGGCTTGTCACATATGTTACAACCCTGTTAGTAAGTGCAGTTAGTAACGGCAAGGGTGGTAACTGCTACTACCTTTGCCGTTACTAACAACGATTAGTAACTATTACTACCCTTGCTGTTACTAACCATAGGTAGTAAAATAAAGGTTGTAAAAAAAGTAGTAACTGATACCAACGTGTTCATTTTGCCACATTATTAACAGTGACGAAATTCATAATGCCACACTACGAAACAACTTGGCTAATCTTGCGTGGAGTGTCATGAACTAGAAGAATACACAAACGCAACAACAAGTTCACTACGCGACAGTACTTACTAAGCGACTCCCGGGGTATTTATAGCCCCTACATTGGAGATGCGCGACTGGTACCAGTGAGCACCTGTGTTTCACGATGAATTATCAAAAAATGTGACCCTAAAGTACCCTACCCTACTACCGGATTATGTGCGCTTGTGGACGTAGCACAAGACTTTTAATCAACCGTATTAAAAGAAACAATATGTCATGTCTATTTGCTATAAAACTGCCGCAAAAAAGCATTATGTACAGCGGCCGAGACAAGGTACTAAGCCCACTAACATAGCCTCAGTGCATTTCAATTGATTCATGTGCTAGTACATAGACAGTAAAAAGCTAATAATAATCATTTCTGGGATTTCACGTGCCAAAACCACAATATGATTATGAGACGCGCCGTATAGACTCCGGATTAATTTTAACCACCTGTGGTTCTTTCACGTCCGCCTGTCATGCTAGCTTGTTGGAATTTATATTGTGTACTAAAACGCATATAGCACTTGCTTACACTTCATTAACTTTAGCTCCTCCGTTTTCAGAATAGGAGAACGATGCTTAGAAATCGCGGTTGCGTAATTTTAAAACGAAAGTTTATATTTTTTTCTTGATCCATGGACATTTTTTTCACCAGTTTTCGATTTAAAATGATGTGTCGAGACGATTCCAGTTATAAATTAACACAATAGGTATTAACTACAATTTTAGATTAAGTATAGTTAACGGTCAGGTAGAAAAAAGGTAGTAACGGTCCATGAAAGTTAGTAACGGCTGCAGTTACTACCTATTTGCTTGCAGTTACTAACGTAGGTAGTAAACAGGTAGGAAAAAGTTAGCAACGGTTGCAGGTAGTAACTGTTTACTAACGTAGGTAGTAAACAGGTAGCAAAAGGTTAGTAACGGTCCAAGAAAGTTAGTAACCGCTGCAGTTACTACCTATTTGCTTGCAGTTACAACCTTTTTACTAACTTTTTTTTAAGAGTGTAAGCCTTCGCATTACGATGGAGGCGAAACGTCAGAGACACGTGTGCATGCGCTTGTGCACGGTAAAAAACCCATTGTGGTCGAAATTTTGAGAGCCCTCCACTACGGCGGCCTTGTTTTGGCTCGTAAGACCTCAGAAACTTATACGCCTGTCGTTCGGCAAATTTTAAAGCCATTTACAGCGAACGTCACTCGCTCTCATACGGGCAAATTTTCGCCAGCAAACACCACTTCAACCTACTGCTTCAATAACACTTAAACTCATGTCGCCCTACAATGCTGCTCACACTTCAGTGTTGCAGCTAACAAAGTAAAGTAATAATTTCAAGGGTTTTACGTTCCAAAACCTCGATGTCATTATAAGGGACACCGTAGTTGAGGCCTCCGGCGATTTCGACCACCTGGAGATCTTCAGTGTGTAGCTGACCTGCAGATTTTCGCCTTTATCTGAAATGCGGTCTCCTCAGATGGGATTCAGTCACGACTTTCGGGTCAGCAGGCGAACACCATGAGCATTGGACCACGGCTTACAAAGTTTGCACCGCAGCTTACGAAGTCGTGGCCTTACGTGCACGCCACCGGGACCGAAAATCTCGCGCCAAAACGTTTGAATCGAGGAATTCAGGGTAGAAGTCACGTGGCAGTCCATGTTTTCAATCACTAAACAACAAATTTACTCCTCATTCAAACATTACTTTCAGTTACGCAAGAAAAAACACTTTTATGCGGAAATGATGGGCTGTATTTCTCTTAAATATTGCTTTTATTACGGCGCCTCTGGCGGATTTTTTGGCGTCCCCGAGGGCAGATTTCAACGGAGCCACTATAGTTTTTTTTTTTTTAGCTCCGACGGGGTCGAATTTTTCGCCCCCCTTCGGCGATGGCTGGAACTTGAGACTTTCCGAGGCCTGTCCAAGTGCTGAGAGTTTAGACATGCGCATGATTTCGCAGTGCTTTTACAGGAGCATCTCTTTTTCTTTTTTTCAGATTTAGCGTTACCATATTTGCGGGATTTACGTAGTGACGTAAAACATTGCGGCGGTTTCAGGACGGCCGTTTCGAACTGAGTTTGGCGTTGCTGTTGAAGGATTCATTTCGTTCGCAGCAAATGCCTGTGTTAAATGGCTTCGCTTGCCTTCAAACAGCTTCGGTGACCGAGCATTACAGATAACTTAGCCTATTTGTTGAAATCGCTTCCCATTTCGATCATTCCTAGGCCTAACAAGAAGATCGGCCTAAACAAAATCTGCAACATATAAATTTTCGTTTTTGGTGCGTGGTTCATATTTATTTACTTTTATTATTACTAAAAAAGTAATATTTCTGTATGCGGGGATACTGGCGAACATTTTCAGTTTCTTTTTCACTTATTTCACACAATCATCCTCCGCTAGGTGATGTCGCAGCCACAGCTTGGGCATGTAAGCGAAACGCGCTGTCTGGAACGAACATTTGTGGCATGGTAACGCTATTCCTTAACCCCTGCTATCGCGTGCTAATGGTGAACTAAAATCGTGTAATCTCATCTGTCTGCCTAACTTTGTCTCCCTCTCGCGCATTTGCCTTCTCTTGGAATCCAGTCTGTTACCCTTAATGAACAGCGGTTATCTTGCCTATATGCGCTACATGCCCTGACCATGCCCATTTCTTCTTGATTTCGTACTAAGGTGTCCAGTCAACCGCGCTTTATTCTCCGACAATCGGCTCAAACCGCCCACAACGAAGCGTTGCTCTATAGTCGCTGTGTACCGGCCGCCTACCCACACTGACGCGGCGACGGTGCTGCCACCTGTAGCCCAATCTCGGGTCGACGATTAGCTACGGACAGGGGATAATTCTTTTAACAGCCAGGATCTTCCACACCCTGTTTGGAGACAATGCTGGCAGCCGAAATGCTGTCGCGACGCCAAAGAAACATTGATTTGTGTTTGGCCCACACTCCTGCGTTGGCCTCGCATTCCACTTCATGGTTTCTTGGAACAGGCTCGAAAGATGGCATGAGAGCGCAAAAACAGAAAAAAACAAGCGACACAGCCCCAAAAAAGCAAACAAACAAAAAACCCCAAGTTTGTCCAAGCTGAGTCAGCGCGTTCTTTAGTTTTCTCAGTAACCGGGGGTAGGGTTTCCCCGTGGGGGCCACCCTACCATGGGGAAAGGAAAGCTAAGAAGAGGCTGCGAGGAACTTTGCACGCACAAATACCGTCATATGAGAGGTTGGTGGTAGAGTGTAGGGATCACCGAAAAGGCGGCACCAGCCACAGCGATGTCGTGCCAGTTAAATTTGGCGCCAATTTAAATCCACGCTGAAAGTATATACAACGCCTTCGGAGCCTGTAAAATGCCAACCAAATGCTTGATACGCCTCACAGTCATGCCGTCAAAGCAAGAAAATAATAATGTAGGACACGTTGCGGACGAAAGTGAGATAATTACCTTTTTTAATTTAGGAGACTGGAAGAAAGCACGAGACGTTAAAAAGTACCCTTCTTTTTGGGGGTATTTGCCTCTGGTTTGTAAAAAAATGAAAGCCGGAGTAGAAAATCTGCCCGCACAATTTCCTCTATATGCTAAAAAAGAATACACTGCCGCAAACCCCGTGTAAATCTGACCAAATTTGGACACGCTGCAGCTTTTGAAAGTGCGCGTGTATTCAGTATATATATGGACGCTGGCACTGGTGAACCCTCCGAAGAAGTAACCATCGAATGGCTTCACTAAAGGAGTTTATTGCTTCCTGGATCGACTGTCGCAAAATGTCTTCGAATCAGTCAAGTACGAGCGGAGTTACAGAGATTTGTCGCACCCTGTAATTGCTTTCTCTCTTCTCTCGTCCCGACGAACGCGTTGGAAGGTAAGCAGGGAGGGATGTTACGGGGGAAAGAAGTCACGTCACGCGCGCGTCATCACCTTCAGCACTTTTTCTTTTTTTTTTCTTGGAACGCGCCGCTACCCTTCAGTGAGATCGTGAGCGCGAGCGTGGGCACGTGGCGGCCTCCCGTAGCGGGCGCAGGAACTATGCAGCCAAGGATGCTCAAATCAGCCAATGGCCGTGAGTTTCGGTATAAGGCATCATTTGTAGAGATAAGAGGGAGCGATTTTGTAGCGTTAGCTATACTGGCCTAGCCGAGCCAGTTTCGCGCGCCTCCTCAAGAGCCGTGCTGCGCGAGGATCAGTGATATTACACAGCTGGCGCACCGGAGCCGGCACCTCCCGCGCACATTCCAGAGCGCATTCCAGAGGAGTGACGTCGTAGCCGTGGCAGACGTACTGGCGCCGGCGCGCGCGCAGCCATTCGCCTTCGCTGTGCAGTCGCCGTCTGACACTGCGCTGGAGCCGCTTGATAGCGCCTCTGACTGGCGTTTGCCAGTGTGGTATAGCCATGGAGAAGGATAGCGCAAATGCTGCTCAACGGCGCAGAAGAGCGGAGAAGCTTAACTCATCGGATCCTGAAGTGGTTACCTGGCAAAATAAATATACACGTGCCGCATAATACGTATACCGTGTGTGTGTCATTGGAGCAGCAGTAAGAATGAAAATCAAACTAATCCTAGAGAATCAGGAAAGCTAAGAATAATCAGCTGAACCTTTGCTAACGCTACGTTATCCTGGCATAGCCGAGCTGAGCCAGTACAACATTTTTTAGATGATTTTGAGAAATAATTGTAAATTTCAGGCCGCATGCTGCGCTATAATGTTTGGCTCACGTGTCCGCAGGAGCATCGAGTACCTATCGGCAGTCGTTTCAGACCATGCTGAAAAAGTGTTGCAGGGCCCCTTTAAGTCTTCTGGTTCGTTTCCGCGGTCACTAACTTTAGTAAGTTGACGTAGCGCCTTAACACTTCCTGTACCTCGCTACCAATCGCGAAATGCTGTTCTCTTCACAGACTGTTGCACACTATACTTTAGTTTTCTGCAACTGTACATGAAATGTGAACCGTAACTTATTCCACCGAAAGGCGAGATAGACCTTCAACGTACGCCATGCAGAATGGCATGTACTCAGCTGGTCTTTTCTTTATTGTTACGGGCATCACGAACACACAGCAGAGACAGAAGCGATCATGTTACAATATAATATACCTGGAGATTCGGCCGATAGCGTCTCTCGCGCCATGCCATATATTGCTTTCTCTCTTCTTTGCTCGGCAGTCTTCAACGGCATGCTCATGCATAGTGCCTCGTAACAATATTTATCATCTGTTACAATGAGCTTGCTTAATTGAAATACCTTTCCGGATACTTCAATTGTTTTCATTTATCCTCTTTCAGGCATCCCGAGCATCCAACGCGCAGAAGAGAGGCTTCCTTAAGACGAGCCTTCACAGCAAGGAAGTCGGCTGCAAGGATTTCACCGATTGAAGAATAAATGAAACATCAATGACACATCAAATGACACATCAATGACCTGACAACGCCATTTCACAAGGCAAACAGTCATAGGAAGATGATATCCACGACTACTACAAGCTCGAATATTCAACGCATCACCGCAGCGACGTGAAAAATTTTACGAGCTGCGCTGCTCTCATAAGAAGTGCGCACACGGCATAATTCTCTCTCGCCAAACTGAAAGGAAAGAGGCAACTGTGACATAAATATGGCGGACGGAGGCACTGCTGAGCCTGACACTACGGATCGTGAAGTCAAGAAGCTCTACCGGAAAGGTCTGCGAAAAGACGACGCAGCACGTATGCAAACTCGCCTGCAAAAAGTCGGTCCAGATTGCCTGGAACCCGGCGCCACCCTTCATTACGAAGAGATGTCAGAAAAGGACGCCACCATCCTCCGGCGAATGTTGAGCACAGGACCACCGGTGAGGAAGCTTTGTACAGGCAAAATGTCTCCGGCCGCGTTCAGGACCGCTTTCGACGAGCTTGAGGTATCTTCTGAGCTGGAAACCGTCTACTTCACTGTTGACTGTAAAAGCGAAGACTTGGGCATAAATCTCTCCGCGGCATTTGGAAGACTGTGGTCGTTGGAACTGAGGTGCGACAACGTTGGGAGCGGATTCGCGAAGGAACTTGCAAGATACATCCAAGAGAACGAGTCACTCGCAGAAATGGTCATCTGGAACAGCTGCGGAGGCGACAAAGGCGCCGCCACCATCATCACAGCCCTCAGGAAAAACCGCACCCTCAAAAAGTTCACCTTGGCCGAGATGGAGTTATCTCCCGAAATGTTAATCGCCTTCGCGGAGATGCTCGCAACCAACTCGACCCTGAAGCGGCTGGACATCAGAAGCGCGTGTCCCGTGAAAAGGGACGAAGTGTTGTGGCTGTTGCAGCGGAATCGCTATGCGGGCGTCTTCAAAAGACTCGATATTGTGTGGCCCGAGCAGCTTTTCTCGGAGCTCGCCGTACTCGTCCGCAGTCAAGCATGCTGCTCTGAGTTGGCCGTTAGCGTGGCTTCCATTGTCGACGATGAAGCTCTCCGGAAGTTTTCTGATGCCGTGGCCACTGACACGAAACTTCGTGACCTTTACGTTTATCCAGGCAAGGCCATATTAGAAGAATATGATAACACAGACGATGCAACTGGAGACATAGACGATGAACTTGAGATCACAGTCGACGAATGTGAGAACGCAGATAGCGAAAATGAAGGCAGAGAGGACAAAAGTGCGGACACAAAGCACGAACCCGACGACACAGTCGAAGAACATGAGGACGCAGTCGACGAACGCGAGAACAGAGACGGCGCAATCGAGGACACAGTGGACTCGCTGGCGGACGGTGTCGCTCCAGGGAAGCGTAAGAGAAGAGTACGCGGAATCCAGAGCAAGAAGCGCGTGATATATGACAAAGAGCGTCAGCTTGTCAGCATCCTTGATGCCGTAATGAAGAACCGTTCCATCAGAAAGTTCCACATGCTGACCGAGTTGGTGACGGCCGAAGTGGCGACATCCCTCTCGGAGTTGTTTGCGGTGAACCAGACGCTCACTCACATCCACGTCTGCAGTTTGCGGGTAATCTTTTACAAAGATGTGGAGACTATCCTGCGGGGTTTGCGGAAGATCTACACCCTGACCCCTCGCGGCGTTTACGCGGAAACAATTGAGTCCAGAATACAGCTTGAGACGTACACACTTTTGGACAAGAACTCTCCTCGGGTAAACAAAGCCGCCAAATTAGTGATAGCTGGCGACGAGGTCATCGATCAGGAAGGCCTTGATCCAGCGATCAGGAAGGCCTTGGGCACAGTGCGCTCAAGCGCTCGCCTCGTGAAGAAGGTGCACGAGCTTACAAGGCGACCGAGGCGTTTCTAGTAGAAATACAGTCAAGCATAGCTTGCTTAGCCCTGTGATCACGGGTCTCGCAAAGGGGAAGATACAGGGTCTGTTCGTAAAGCAAAATATGTGACTGGGTCAGGTAAAAATGATTTTTTGATACGATCGGTATATACAACATAGTTTCCTCGGGTCATCGATACACCGATTGCAACGCGACTGCCCCCTTGCAAAAGCTCCTTGGAAGTCAGCTGCTGTGATCTCCCTCAGAGACTATGTGACAGCCCTGTTGGATGGCGGGATCACCATCGCAGCGATGGCCTTTTTGGCTTCTCCTCAGCTTTGGAAAGAGGAACAAGTCTGTCGGTCTCACATCAGGGTTGATACGGTCCTCATACAGCCCTGAAGTAAGCTTTGCAGACTTCCCGTTTTCAAAGCTCATGAGAAGCCCGAAAGGCCACTGTTTCGACGGTGTTCCCGCCATCTAACGGGCTGCCGTAGAGTCGCCGAGGGAGGTCACAGTAGGTGATTTTTCAGGGAGCCTTTGCTCGCTGTAATTAGTGTATCGACACCGAAGGAAACTATTTGAAGAATTTAAATGATATTTACCGATCGTATCAAATAATCCTTTTTACCGGACGCAGTCTCATT
The DNA here is from genome assembly GCF_013339695.2 of Rhipicephalus sanguineus. Classification (NCBI taxonomy): domain Eukaryota; kingdom Metazoa; phylum Arthropoda; class Arachnida; order Ixodida; family Ixodidae; genus Rhipicephalus; species Rhipicephalus sanguineus. The sequence continues at coordinate 64,587,404 of NC_051185.1, read as the reverse complement.
ACTTGAAGGACAGACCCTGCATATTGGAATACGTACAGCACGTCATCGCCTCACCGCTACCTCTAGTTTCCTTGCAGTGTCGAAATGCCAGATGCTTGTGTTGAACATGAACGCCACAAAATATCCGGACGTGGATAGAGTCCGCCTCCGTACACCGATGATCAGCACGGACTGTACGTTAGCACGACGCACGCAGAAATGCAGCGTAGATTCATTTTGAGCAAACTTTGCCCCCCCCCCCCATTACCAAAAGGAACCTAAGTGCAGTGGTTCTAATCACCGCGCGCACTTAAGTAGGGTGCATGCATATGTATACATATATTGTGCAACAGGTACCATCCATCACCTTTGTTAGTTCACATCTTTAGTGTTGTGCTGAATAATAAATGGCCGACAAAATTTTGCCTCTTTCATTTGCGTGTTACTGTCTGTCCTACGGACATTAAGAGGTAGCGCAACGTGCTTTTTTGAAACACGCGGTAAAATCCTTCGTTGGGTTTTAGGGGCGAAGCTCCTTAGGGCGTGGGTCGTTCCCTCCTCTGTAGCAGTATGTATGCAGCCAGCTCTAGTTTAATGAATTGCTGACTAGATGGCGTTTCATGTATTTCTTAGAGCTCTAGTTTAATGAATTGCTCACTAGATGGCGTTTCATGTATTTCTTAGAGCACGAAGTCAACCAAATATGGGAAATATACTTAGAGCAAAAATCCATTGTGCAGAAATTAGTCGAGGCAAAAATTAAAGGTGAAAGTGAACGCTGGATGACAGAGATTCGCGAAAAGAAGAAGGCCGCGCCTAGGATATTTTGGAGCCACCTAAAAGCGCTGGGTAGGAAGTCTGTCACAATGCAACAACATATGGTAGATGAAGGAGGAAATCAATTGGAAGGGTATGAAGCGCTAGGTTACATCCGAAAGATAACAGCCGATTCGTTTAAAAAGGTCGCCCAGGGGATTCCCCCGGAGAGTAAAAGTGCGCAAAGGAGTGCAACCGACGAAGATGTAGTACTAGAGAATTTCAATTGGAAGAAAGCCGAAGGAAAAATTCCTAAGCGCACTACACCGGGCTTAGATGGGGTTCCCGTCAGCCTCATTAACGAACTCGGACATAACACTAAAGAAGCACTGCTGAAAGCCGTAGAAAAGTGCTTACAGGAGAGGGAAATACCAGACAGTTGGCGAAAAAGTAGAATGAACTTAATCTATAAAGGCAGGGGAGAAAAGGATAACATTCGATCGTATAGACCGCTAACCATTACATCGGTGCTGTACAGGTTGGCGATGCAGGCAGTAAAATTAAAAATAGAAGCGTGGGTAGAACAAAATGATATTTTGGGAGAACTTCAGAATGGATTTCGAATCGACAGGCGGTTAGACGATAATCTGTTTGTTCTTACCCAGTGTATAGAAATATCGAGAATAGAAAACAGGCCCTTATACGTAGCTTATCTAGATATTACCGGGGCGTATGACAACGTTAATCAGGAAATTTTGTGGGATATACTGAAAGAAGTGGGCATAGGTGACGACTGTATACAGCTTTTGAGGGAAATATACCGAGAAAATACAGTTTGTATAGAATGGGAAGGAATAAGTAGCAAGGACAGCGTTGAAATCAGCAAGGGGCTGAGACAGGGATGTCCTTTGTCCCCGCTGTTATTCATGCTGTACATGGTGAGGATGGAAAAAGCGCTAGAAGGTAGCAACATTGGATTTAATTTGTCACACAAACAGGTCGGCACGATGGTTGAGCAGAAGCTTCCAGGTCTATTTTATGCTGATGATATTGTCTTATTTACGGACAGTCACGATGATATACAGCGACTGGCAGATATATGCGGAAGGGAATGTGAGGCTTTAGGACTAGGATTTAGTGCAACAAAATGTGGATTGATGGTATTCAATGATCACGAAGACCATGCGGTCTTTATACAGGGCCAAAAAATACCGAGGGTAAGCGAGTACAAGTACCTCGGAGTATGGGTAAATGAGGGGGATAGATATATGGAGGTACAAGAGAAAGCATCGGTAGCAAAGGGAAAGAGGAATGCTGCAATTATGAAGCACAGAGCTTTATGGGGGTACAATAGGTACGAGGTGCTTCGAGGGCTGTGGAAGGGTGTGATGGTCCCGGGGCTTACATTTGGGAACTCAGTGGTGTGCATGAAGTCAGAGGTACAATCAGGAATGGATGTAAATCAAAGGACGGTGGGCCGCCTCGCGTTGGGCGCTCACGGGAAGACGACAAATGAGGCTGTAAAGGGTGATATGGGATGGACAGGCTTTGAAGTGCGGGAAGCTCAGAGCAAAATGAGATTCGAAGAGAGGCTGAGGAAAATGAAGAAGAGTAGATGGGCAGAGAAGGTTTTCAGGTATTTGTATAGAAAAAGCGTTGACACGCAGTGGAGAAATAGAACTAGGAGGCTCACAAGTAAATATACGGCTAGCAGTGCGGGCGATATGGCAACAAGGAGCATTAAGCGGAAGGTCAGAGAGGCGGAGAGGACTTATTGGATGGCAGCGATGGAAAAGAAGCCGGCTCTGAGTAACTACCGAAAGGGAAAAAACGAAATAAGGAGGGAAAGGTTTTATGATAATTCAAGGGGAAGCGCTTTACTGTTTGAAGCAAGGTCGGGCTGCCTTAGAACGCGTAGTTATAAAGCGAGATTCAGTAACGAAGAAGAACAATGTACATGCTGCGGGGGAACTAAGGAAACGATGGAACATGTACTGATTGAATGTGGCGATATTCACCCAGCTATACGTGTGGGCACGAGTCTACATGAAGCCTTGGGTTTTAGGGACAACAATGGAAAGCTGAACACGTCCGCGATAGAAATAAGTAAGAGACGGTTAGAGTATTGGTGGCAGAAAAGTAGAGATAAAGAACAAAAATAAATAATGGGGGGAAAAATAAGGTCATTCTGCCTTGAGAGGCAGAGAGATAGACCGTGAATTTATATTTTCTTGGTATAATAACATAGATTTAATAAATGTAAATAAGGTATTAGGCCAACATAAAACAAGGAAGTTTTTTTTTTTTTCGAGCCTGGTGGCAGACATGTCACCGCCCCGTTACAAAGGGGACGCTCATAGCATCCATCCATCCATCCAGAGCTGTTGTTTAAAGATGACAGATGGCGCTTGCATAATGCGAAGGCGCATGTCACTGGATGCCTGCGATCGTAAAAGGCGCTCGCTCTTGACGCGCTTTCTCTTTCGCTCGGAGTCGCCGGATGGAGGCAGACAAGGCGCTCGCTCTTGGCGCGCTTTCTCTTTCGCTCGGGAGCGGACACTTTCCCCGCATTTCACCGATCACAAAGCGGTGATAATGAAGGGACCACGTAAACCAACAGTACAGTAAAAGTTTGATGTTTAATATATATACACGGTGTTTCACACTCTTCATATGATGTACTGGGCGAATTTCACGGAAGAGTCTCACGGTTTACCGATGATTTCCCCCGGAGCTTTGCCCCCCCTCATCATCATTCACCCCGTGGATACGCTGTGATTTTTTTCCAGCTGCCCGCGATCATTCTTCAGCAATAACTCCGTATCTTGCATGTTTGAAACTACTCCTTTCAACCACGTGTCTCGCGACAATGTTTTCTCTGGGCACATTCGCTACATCATGCACGAATTATGCGCGGTGATTTCCCAGAGCTGACGTAAAACTGCAGAAGATGCGAAAGCTTGTGTGTCACGTTCAATGGGCATTAGCGGTAAGAAAAACAAAATAAACAGAGTACAATATTTGATCTTGAAATTTCCAGAACAACTGTCGTAATCTGTGTGTCAAGCGGCTCGTTTCATTATGTTCGCCTCGATAAATGGCTGCAAGAATCTTAGATATGACAGCCTTGGTGACGTTTCACAGTTACCGGGCGACGAGTCGCAGTGAAGTTATTTTTGGTGTAAGGCAATTTGAACGCGGAAAAAATACTTCATAATATTTTCTAACTACAACTTACGGACGACGTGATCCATCAACTCGGGCATTTTTGGTTTTCAGAGCTTTCCATTCCAGTGAAAGTGCATCCAACCAAGGCAGTTTCAGCGGTCACCAGGTGTTCGCCGAGGAGTAAGAAGCACGACGACCGTAGGAATTTTTGAAAGGTATTTGGGGTGTTCGCGTACCTTCGTTCGAATAAGGTGAAGGGAAAAACACAAGGAGCGAGAAAAGCCGCTTGTGATCGACAGTTTTTCGCTTAGTAAAATGTTGCACGAAAAGCCGACTTACACTTATTTTTTAAGTCTAACTCACGGTGTACATTTTGTTAAGAGTATCGGATAATGACTTTATACCGGTTTAGAATAGCTATAATGAAAACCAGCGGATAATGAAGTCCGGGAACATGCAGGGGAAGTTAACTGTGCTGTTTTAACTGTTGTCTTTCGTCCACTCTACTTTACATCACGTTCATGGTCTCGTTCTGGCACTCTTGATGCATTCAGGTAGTATGCGAGGGATTATTGGTGAGCTGCCAGCTCGTAAAAAGATCACATGCTACGTGACGCTAAAAGGCAGAAAAAGTGTTCCACACTCGCCGCCATGGCTGCGATCGGCGCTGACTAACACTAGTAGGTTTAAATGCACATGTATACCCTTTAAAGTGGACGGGGGGATGACCGCTGCCGTACCTCAATGGCAGAGCAACGGACGCGTTATTCGAAGGTCGCAGGTTCGGGCCCTGCGCCAAGAGGGACGCGATGATCGCCTGCCATCGCCGGAAAACTCTGGCGGAACGATAAAAGAATGTCACTGTCCTTAATTTTATTCACGTGCCTAGTGGCAGCAGAATCAACTTGAGAAGTAGAGTTCAGCCAACGTTTATTGTTTCGCACGGTGGTGTTGTTATAGCAGTACCTTGTATCTTAAGATTCGCGATACACTTTTTTTAATGTATCGGAAATACAGATACAGATACTCGTCTTGCGAGACGTATCGCGATACAGATACAAGGCAAACAAAGTGTGAGATAGTATCTAAGACACATGTATCTTTATACTGCCCAGAACTGCTCTCAGTGGTTTCCTATACATGTAGGCTCTCGGCTCTGGCAGCCATGATGAAGCCTCATACTTGACAGGTAAATGCTAATGAAGTGCGATCGTAAAAGTGCGCTCCACCCGTTTCGCGGCACAGTCGCTCCTTGTATAGGACAATTTGTAGGCATGAGAATATAATTTGAAGGAACTGTCTACCGCCCTTCATCGCTTTTCTGTTTTGTACCGCAACAGAAAGCGTACCGTCTGATGTGTCCAACCTTGCAACGATTTCTCTAGAAAGTGAGTAGAAATTTTTAAAACGGAATTTTTCGATCTGCGTTCAGTCGTCTTCCATAGGCGTGAAACATGCCCACAACACTGGTTGGTGGACACGATGACGATTGTAGTGCCGGTAAAAATTAAGCACATGTGATTTCTGTAGGATTACTTTATTTTCACGAATGTAATGAATGTAACAGTCGTTTTCAGCGGGCTAGCGCTGAAAAACACCACGCTTGCTGCGAGAAGACGCTTAGTAAGCGAGAGAACGCGCAAAAACAAAATGTGGGTGGCGACGCCACCTTGAAGTTTCCGCGCCATTCGCCGTGACGTCACATGTTTTGACGGCGCCTACTAGGGACTACGCAGTTCCTAATAGGTAAAAAGGAGGTACAGTACGATCCACTGTTGAAGGGGACACTCGAATGAGCATTGTTTATATTACTTGCCCTTTAACTTCAAGCGAATGTGGAAACATTGCCCGTGCGCGGCACTGTAGTCTGTCAAAAGGAGTCAAAGCTATCAACCACCAGCAGCCTTATAGAAATCTAAGCCACTATGCTTTTGCAAGAGAGCGAAATCCGGACACGCACTCCACGAAAATGTTCCCTTTAACAGTGGACCCGTCTGTACATTGTCCTCTGAGGGGGCCATAAACTTAACATGCCAAGTTTGGGTAATTGTGTTGAGCCAATGGCACCAAAATACAATAACTACGCTTTGAAATCCGTGACGTCACGCGGGGATGTTTCGGCGCGAAATTTGAAAATGAATCTTTGAACTTGATTTTCTCCTCTATTAATAAACCTATGATGGCGAAATTAACGACATTAGATTTCTCAGAGCACAATTTATCGATCTAAACCGATTCATTGTTTCCTTTTAGTGTCCCTTCAAAGGAGAAGTGACAAAATTTTGAAGGCGAGATAACTTGTGGAATAGATAGCACACGCTAGAGACACGCTAGAGACAAATAAAACCTGAGAATACATATCTCTTGAAGACAAGCCACCAGAGCAAAGCTTTGCTGCAGCAAAATAATTAAAACTGTATATTTGCGCACAATGCAAGCTGATGACAACCATCAATGGTACTGAAGTGAGCACACACAGCAAGGGTTATTTTGGCCCGTTATATCTCGTGAACAAAGCAAATGAGGACATATCATATTAAAACTGTGTTTTGACGGACAATAGCGCTCTTCGATAAAAATTTGTAGTCAAGATTGAGACCGGAGTTTTTTTCTTTATTTAAATTTCTGAAAAAACTCGCTTCTTAATTCTTTTTTCTTCTTTTGCGCTGCCTGTAGGAAAAATGATCTTTGGCAGAAATGTTGCAAACGCCTCTTTCTATATTTGACACTGTTTTGGAGTTTCTGTGTGAAATAGGAAACGCGCCAAGGTGCATCAAACTTAGTAAACTTTCTTAATTTGGTCCTTGTTTGCCATTTTTAACGCGATAGCGTTAGAGAGCTCGTGTCGCAGAAATTCTGGTGTCGGTGTTGGCACCGTTGGTTGTGAGCGAAAAATCGTCCGTGACCGAAAAATCGAGAAAGAAGCAAATAAAATAAAGAATAAAATTTTCGGTCCCATTGAGGATCGAACCCGGGCCGTTCGCGTGGCAAGCTGGTGTCTTACCGCAAAGCCACGATGTTACTTGCAGCTGCTTCGGAAAAAAACACTACATAAATGCTATGTAGTGAAAGAAGTCTCAACGCATTTTGTTCGGCAGGTGTGACGACGAAAACGAGCCCATTCGGCGATTTGTAGGCGCATTCGCGAGGCCACCAAACTACGTCGAAAAAGGCCGGGATAGTGCAGCCATCGCCGCTAAATACACACACGAACTTTCAAACAGCACTAAAAATGGACAACTATGTCCATCTAGCAGAAAAACATATCAAGCCAAGTAGATAATGTGCTGCCATCTGTGAGGCATTGTGAGAAATATGTCTCGACCTTTTATAGCATTCGAGAGGGTGGGCGCACGGCGTATATCTTGGAGGCCATGCGACTCTTGCTTTAGATCGAAAACCTTTACAATTCACGCGCGCGCGTGCGTGTGTGTCTGTGCGTGTGTGTGTTAGAATACACATTCATAAGTATGCACTTAGTGGCTGAAGTGCGCACTAGGGGCCGGATTTCGCTATCGCGTTCAACTCTTAAAGGCGAAGCTTAAGGGTCCCCCAATTTTTTCACATTTTTTGTCTTTTGAGGACGGCCTAAAGAAAGCATGAATGTAATTCAAAGTAATGGGTATTAAAATCAGCAGAAAAATTATCGACGCAACGTTTATAGTTCGTGTTAAATTCGGCCGTGAAATCCGAAAATATTGCGGTGAGCAATAACTGGACGCCCGCGCCGCCACCTTCAAATATATTTTTTGGCGCGCAGTGAGCGTTTTTTGGAAATAAAATTGTTCGTCCGTGCACTTTGAATGTGCCCACATAACATATAAAAAACCCAGGCAAAAGAAAAACATTGACCGGACATGCATGTTCGATCTCTCGTGGAATCACCCTTAAAATAACCAAAAGAAAAACAATGTATCGAAATGGAAACGGGCAGCTGCTACGTGCAACATCTCCAATGTCGTCATAGAATACCCCACCACAGCGAAAACCCGCACAAGAGAGTTTTTGCCGAGGTAGTAGTTGATGCGCCGAACAGCACAAAGCCACTTCTCGCGAAGAATGCAGTTGGAGGAAAACGAGTGACACCCCCCCCCCCCCTCCCTGAACTTCCTATATTGCTCTGTTGTTGGAACATTCGGCGCGATACCAGCTTCCACGGTCCACCCATCACTTTATACCGCACACAGTGCAGCTTACGAAACCGCACAATTTATCTGCTCGGGGAGACAGGTTAGTGCTCGTTCACACAGCCGTCAAACCACCCGTCGCGTCACCGTCACGTCAAAAAACGTACGGCAGACGCGACGTAGCAGTGTACGAACAGACGACGGCGGTTGCAGCGTCGACAGCAGCACGTTTTTGTGCAGTGTTGACCGACTGATGCACCAAAATAGGAATTGTCCACGCAGCTCAAATGGTTCGCTGGCGACTGATGCTCTCCCGACTCCGCTGGGCTCTCCTCCTCGCACCACAAACACACACACACAAAAACAACCACTTGTCCCTCCGTTTAATGGCCCATTCAGTCAGGCGCGCGTTCAGTGTTCCAAGGCCACGGACCCGGGGGCCGTATGCTAGACGCGTGGCTCTTCTCAGAACGCTGAACTCCAAACGTAAACTGATTTCTGATTGATCCGTTTTCTAGGGGTGGGGCTCCATCCCCGTGCCGGCGACAGAAACGTAGAGCACTGCCCTACGTCGCCGTCAACCGGTTTTTCCGGAGAAAACGTCTCGGAAATCCTCTCCCCTGACGGGGCGTTTGACGGCTGTGTGAACGAGCCCTTAGGGTATGCAACTACGTCACAAGCACAGGGAGGCCCGCATTCATAGACAAGATTAAGGAATTGGCTACCAATCCTAAAAAATCATTTTCAGAATAATTACATGACTTACAACCGCATAGTTTGGTACATATGACCTGGGTACCCAAGAGAACCAATGTTGAAAAATTTGCAGTGGCTTAGCTCGGCTATGCAAGGATATACGTAGCGTTAGAAAAGATTCAGCTGATTATTCTTAGCTTTCCGGATTGTCTAGGATTATTAGCCTTCTTCTGTTCATTATTCGTACGTTGAACCGCTAATTGCCAGGCAACTACTTCGGGATCCGATGAGATAAGCTTCTCGGCTCTTCTGCGCCGTTGAGCAGCATTTGCGCTCTCCTTCTCCATGGCGTTACTCATCTGCAAACGCCAGTCAGAGGCGCTATCAAGCGGCTCTAGCACAGTGTCAGACGGCGACTGCACAGCGAAGGCGAATAGTTGCACGCGCGCCGGCGCCAGTGCGTCTGCCATGGCTACGACGTCACTCCTCTCGAATGCGCTGACCAGCAGCGGCGAGTCGCGCGCGGCGGTGGCGGAGAGTGCGTGAGATGACGGCTCCGGTGAGCCAGCTGTGTGACATCACTGATTCTCGCGCATGCGCAGCCAAGCTCATGAGGATCCACGCGAAATCGGCTCCGGCTAGGCAAGTGTAGCTAACGCTACAAAAAATTTATTGAAATCCGTGAGCATGGAAAAATCGCCGGAATTCCTCTTTAAAGGGGTACTGACACTAAAATTGTCAGCTGCCGTTTTTTTCTTTTTGTTTGCGTCCAATGAAATGTCAAGCCCACAAGAGCCTAGAAAATGCATAGGTAGCGTGAGAGCACCATGGAAAAGTAATTACAGTACGTTTTTAAAAGCTAGTCTTGGTTCCTTCTGTACCTGACGTCACAAGATGGTGTGAGCTTCTCGTCACGTGCTCACGCAAAATGTCGTGACGTTCCCACGGCCGCTCCTCTTCATTGTTGACGCACACGCCGCTGCTCTGAATGTTTTTGGTGATTCACAAGCGGCCATTTCGAATGTTTTGGTACCTGACGTCATCACAACTAGCCATATACTGGCGCGTGAAGTCGCCAGAATGGACACTGTAGTCGCGATAGCGTCGGCGTCAGTATAGGTGCGCCATGTGCAAATCGACTTTAATGTGAAAATAAAATATGAGCATTTACAGAGCTTCACACTTGCTCAGAGCCGTCTCTGTATACAGGAGGTTTGTATGGCAGGGAAAGCTCACCTTCGATAACTAATGTCAGCACCCCTTTAACGAAGTGTGCACACTTCAACAATAACATCAATGACAGGGACACAGCATTTTTTTGCACTCTAACGCCATCGCTGCGAGATTTGATTCTGAAGCTCCCTATATACGCGAGGTTACCTTTCTTGGACACGTATACTTCGCGTAAAACTGCAAAGGACAAAGTGAATGTGCATAATTATACAAAAACGCACACAACTCCACAACAACTCCGTAGTAAGTCTAAAATTAACTAAACATAATACAATATTTCTCCGTAGAGCTGCACGACAACCACATCTTCACTGTGTCTGTGTATACACTCACACGTGGGGATGAACGAACTGCTCCGAACAAAAAATTTGAGTTTAACTCACAGAATTATCATTTATAGTACATTCAAGCACTATATACAGCTAAAAATCAATATAACGAACTTCAATAAACCGAAGTTCTCAATACAACTAAATATTTCACTTTTCACAAGTTTTCGTCCATAGAACCCCATGCGTTTTAACATCAGCGTAGCGAAGGGTGTTATCCACGCTTTCAATATAACGAAGCTTCAGTGCGGCCCCACAGGAAGACCGAGGTGATGAACTGAAACCTCTGCTGGTGCCTGAGGTCGTTATGGTTGAGTTGCACGCAGTTGTCGCGAACGCTTATCATATATTACCATATAGTGCGTTGGAGCTGCATTTCTTTCAAATTCACGCGCGATGTTCGGCTGCCGTGAAGAGGACTTCTTCGCCGGCGCGGCATCAATCCGCGGTCGCCGGACTTCAGGTTCAAGAAAATTGATTTTTTTTCTTGCGCGTTATTGAAATTAATTTTATTCTGCCGTGTGATTCACAAATCCTTCCGACACTTCCCTAGCGAAAGAGAAGCCTTCGGCGGCTGCACGCAGTGCTGGGCAGTATCGAAGATACATGTATCTTAGATACTATCTTAGATACTCTTTGGGTATCTTGTATTTGTATCACGATACGTCCCGCAAAACGAGTATCTGTATGTGTATTTCCGATACATTCAATATTGTATCGTGTATCTTAAGATACAAGATACTTCTATAGAAACACCCCCGAGCGAAACAATAAACGTGGCTGAACTCCGCTTCTCAAGCTGATACTGCTACCACTAAGCCACCAGAATAAAACTAGGCGATGGATGGATGGATGGATGGTGGAACTTTATTAAATATAGTCCTGAGAGACGCGACTAGCGCGCAGTGGGCTTCTCCCACGTTGGGACGGGCAGGCTTAGCCTGACCGCCGCATCGTGGGCTCTCTGGACGACAGTGACAGGCGACACTGTCGCCTAGGCGACAGTGACATTCTTTTATTTTTTCCGCCAGAGTGCTTCAGCGAGCACACGCTATTAAGTCTACGCGTCCCCATTGGTGGACCAGTGTCACGTGATGACACTCGGGCCATCTCGACAAAAACTAGCATGCGAAAGTCTACGCGCATCCGGCCTTTTGTTTTCTCGATATTTACTTTCTTTGTAGTTGTGTCAGTGTTATGACATTTGTTCGTAGCCACGGTACTGTGTTGCGTACTCCAGTGCGCGCGGCGCCTTCCGCTCAAATTATGATGTGTCATTATTGTTATCGATAGTGCCGTTATCGAAGTTTTTCTCACGTTGTGCTTCGTTTGCAGTCCCAGGAATGCAAGAATGGGGTTGCTTTGCGTCTCGCTGCTTTCACACATCAGCGATTAGTGATATATCGTGGATGTAAGCTTCCCTTACATACGACGAGATTCATTTATATACAAATGAGGTAATAACAACCGTCGCACCTCTGTTGCCGATGCTGGATGCAGTAGAACGAGACGAGCATTTACGAAACAGAAGATATTTTGGCGCACTCTTTCTTTGTACTTCCTGCTGAATTATCCAAGAAATTCTTTTAATGATAATTTGACCGTTAGCACAGTGCTCTCTTTGCTGTCCTCCGTTTGCATTACCTGGGCTTCTGTATAGCTTTTACCCGCCTGTTTACTGTAATATGTCTTTTGTAACCTGTACCTAAATTCGTTCTCTGCTTTATTTTTATTTTTTAACTACCTGCGTCATTGCTACTATTCCCATATATAAATTCCATGTGAGTTTACTGTTATGTAAAGACGATGATGAAGACAAAAGTAGAATAATTTGAGCGTGCTGAGATGACACCGTAACAAAAATTCTGCCTACGACCTAGTAAAATAGCGAAATTGAGTTTGCATTATAATAAATGAAACTATAAAACAAATCAAGAACGTTAGGAAGGGGATTTCAGAAAAAAGTAATAAGTACTCCGTTTTTCTCATGAGCGTCTTCTCGAGCCGTTTCATGCTATTTTCTATAGGCAATGAGTCTTCTCTTGTCTCACCTTAAGATTTAAGTTGACGATTCGTCATGCTCTATTGTCATAATTTTTAGGGGTGCCGCCTTTATCATATTTATACAGGGTTCTTCACGTAACTGGAGCCAAATATTTACAATGAAGTGGTTTACCTCAACTGAATAAAACCAACGACATGGTTTATCGTGATGTCGTAAACCATGTCGTATTTTTATATATCGCTTAATTTGTTATTTCACTAAGATGAATTATGCAACATGTATAATATGCACTTTAGGGCCAAGTGCGTTTCGTTACTTTGTAGAGGGCATTCCAAAACGACCGATCAAACTTTTTGTGGAAACGTACAGGGGGGATGTAAAGAAACGAGAAGAGTGCGGCATCTACATTCTCCACTGTTTCGCATATCTTTTGAAGCTATTGTACCCTGGATGGTCATACAAGCCAATAGTCTTCCATTATACAATGAAGAACCATTCTAGCATCTTTTTATTGTCACCTAGGTCGCAGCGTGAGGAAAACAGCGCGCAGCACTCTTCAAATTTCTTTCCATCCCCACTGTACATGCTACGTAGTGAATTTTTCCGGCGTTTATAAAAAGCCGGAGAAATACTACCACGTACTGCCTTCGTGCGCTATCGTACTGCAGCGCCCTCAAACGTGCATCGAGCGCAACGACCGGCGAGTGGACAGCGGCAAAATGAGCGGCCGCTGCTCTAAGCATCGGCTCCTCAGTGCGTCCGCATTTCGGGCTGCCGCACACGGCAAGTAAACGCCATCGTCCCTGAGAAGCGATAGGCTGACGGTTCGCGCGCCGGTTGTTTCGGTGGAAGCACGTTTCAGAGCGCTGCCGTACGGTAGTGCATGGGCGCAGTGACGTGGTTTGATTTCATTCACCACGCAGCATGTACGTCGCCAAAAAAGTTCTATCGGTCGTTTTCATATGAGCTCTATTACGTGACGAAGCGCACTTGGCCTAAAGGGATTATTGAAAATGTTGCATAATTGCCCTTAGTTAATTAACCAATTTAACGCTATACAAAAACACTACAACGAGCGCCACATGACGGTAGACCATATGCCGTCGGTTTCACTCAGTCGCGGTTAACCACTTCTTTTTTAAATATTTGGTTCTGCTTACGTGAAACGTGTATACTTATTCAATTTGATTGTTTAATACGGAACCGCCCTGCTTTTCGCTTATATTCATTTTCCTTGTTTAGGTCACCGTATTTTTTGTTTTTTCACTTTTAGAAATCAGCAGGTAGCAGTTAGAAGTGGCAATAGTGTGAATAGCAGCGATATCCTGCGACGCTTTGTGCCGGTATACTATATGTCTGAGACGTCTCGGGGTGGTACAACTCCTCTCGGAGAAGAAATGGTGCAAGATTGCACGTTAGTGAATATGTTGCTAACGAACGCTTTACGCCAGCTGATAAGTAGAATATAAAAACCCATTGCAGTTTTATGTCCTGAATGAATTTTGAGCGCTGACTCTGTAGTTATCGTCTTCAAACGATGCAACACAAGAAATATCGCTACCAGCGTTGCTGCTCTACAACTGTCGGGTGATGCGGTATTGCGAAAACGGTAATACGCTTACGGACAAGGTAAGACTGCACAGCGGCAATCGCGACATCGTGCGGAGGCTTCGTAATGGTGTTCTTGCAAATAGATGGCAACCCGCTAGCTGATCGCCAGGTAGAGCAGCGACACCCATCAATTACAAAAGTGTCAAGCAAAAGCCACTGACAGGGCAGCGTATAAAGAGCTGTCATGTTAAACAGCCAAAGAAATCTGAATAATTTGTTTCAGAATGAAACGAGTATACTTTCAGCAAGAAGGATGGAACTTTCGAGATACAAGCAGGCATTTCAATAAAATTATATAGAGTTGGTCGCATTAAGAAATTTTCCAGTAAACACTTTTGTAAATAGGTCTTTGCTGCTTCACTATATCGATCTGTAATAGTAAATTTGCAAATGTATCGAAGTATCTTAAGATACAATTGGGAAGTATCGCATCGGATACAATTATTGCGCTAGTATCTTGTATCTGTATCTCAAATACTTCTTGCCCGAGTATCTTGTATCGTATCGCGACACAATTTCAAAGTATCTTTGCCCAGCCCTGGCTGCACGTTTCATAAAAGGTCGAAATTCAATTTAACGAAGTCTCGCGATAACTAGGGATGGGCGAATATTCGGGCGTTTCGAATATTTGAACGAATATTACAGTATTCGAATTCGCTTCGATACGAATTTACATTATTCGAAATTTTGAAGTATTCGAAATGAAGGAATATACATGTATACATTTGACCGGACATAACCCCCTGTACAGGTGGTTTCACTGCAGCATTTGGTTGCTGTGCCGCGAAACAACCCAATCAAGAAAAATCTGCACTGCCGCGAAGCCACACTTCAATGTTAAATGTACATATTTTTTAAAGTTTAAAAGCGTGTTATATGGGCTTATATGCGCTAAGTATAGTAATTCTTAAATTGTAACGTATAACTTGCACCCTTCTGCTCTTAATACTATTCAAGGCTGCTTCACTTCAAACAAAAAAGTGACTCATACCTAGTTCCAATCCTTAAAAATATTGTGCAAGCGTCATGACAAAAATGCTCATTTTTCTTAATATGCGGTAAATTCTACTCGAACTATTTGATTCGAAATTATTCGACCAAATCAATATTCGCTTCGGATTCGCTTCGAACCTCAAATTCACTATTCGCCCATCCCTAGCGATAACGTAGTGAACGTGCCCGCTTTACCGACTTCCTTATATCGAGGCTTTAACTGTGTATTACACTAAAGAAGGTTATCACAAGTGCAGTTTCGAATAACTGCCTCACATTTCGTAAGCCGGGTTAGCCAAACGTAGCGCAGATGCCGCAGCAACGTAGGTGCATATAAAGGGGTAGTCACACTAAAGTTTTCAGTTGTGGTTTTTATTGCGTCGAATGAAAGGCCAAGCACTCAACATAAACAAGTGGATATTAGTAGGCGTGAGTGCACCTTGAAAAAGTAATTACAGTATGTTCGTAAAGGCTACTTTCGGTTCCCACTGTGCCCTGACGTCACAACACGGTATGAGCGTCTCGTCTCGTGCTTGCGCAAGATATCGTGACGTTTCCCCTATCGCCCCGTTCCTAGCTCCATTGGTGACACACAAGCAGGCTTTTTTAATCTTTCGGTGGCGTACAGTGCCTGACGTCATCTCGACTAGCCATACTGGTGCGTGAAGTCACCAGATCTGACACTGTATCCTGACGTCACGCTAGTGTTGATGTCAATAGGTGCGACATGCGAAAATGGACTTTCATATCCAAACAAAATATCCGCATTTACTGAGCTTCACACCTGCACAGAGCCCTCTCCGTATACAGGAGATTTCTGTGGCAGAGAAAAACTCATCTCCGAAAATTCGTGTCCGTATACCCATTTAATACAAACCTCCTGCTTCACAGGAGCCGCGCTCAGGCGGACACGCGAGCCAAAGCTGACAGTACTGTTTCCATCGCCGCCTCTTCTGTCTCGCCTGTTATACGCCGAACCCGCTCCACGAGACTGGCGCTTGCCTGCACTTTCTTCAGAGCGTCCACGCCTTCCTCGTCGCTGACATCAGCGCCCGAAAGCACAAACTCCGCAGCCCTCTCCATGAGACGAACGTTCCTCTGCAAAAGCGCTTCCATTTCGGGCATACGGGGGTATTCATCCACGTAAGAGTCAAAATACAATCCGGTCAAAGTGTAGTTTGTCCTCAAAGCCTGTGTGATGTTTTCTAACTCGCGAGGCCAACCTCCCCAGGTAGCAAAGATTCTCACGCAATCGAGCGTTTTGTTCACAGCCAGCAACTCGGACAGAGACTTGACCAGTTCGCCACCCAGCGCTCTAGCTCCCACTGAGACCTTCGTAACGGAACGGTTACCTTTCAAAGCATCGAAGATGCTGATAAGATGGCAATAATCAGCGTCCATCGTGTTGTGGATTTCACGGAGTGTTCTCGTGCGCTTCAATGCGGAAACGATGCCTTCCGCTATTTCGTTGACAGTGCTCGTAAAAAATTGAGTTGACGTCGTCATCGGTGGAAGAAAAGTGCAGCTTAAGCAACGCCTTGTGGGCGGCCACGGCGTCAAATAACTCCCGAACAACTCCTTCGTCGACAAAGTAGCTGACGCTGACGTACAACTTGGGATAGCATGCTTCCTTGCGGAGAAGCTCGGTTAGTTCAGGCAGCAGCTGCTCGGGCCACTCGATACAGATCCTCTTGAAGACACCGGCGTGACGTTCCTGCGCCAACAACGACGACACTTTGTCCTTTTCGACGGGAAAGGCGCCTCTGACGTCCACCAGCTCAAGCGACGAGTTGGACGCCAGCATCTCCGCGAAGCCGGTCAAGGCCTCCGAAGATAATTGCGGAATGGATTCTCCAGAGAATAAGAAACTGACAAGCGGTTCCATTTCGTCCAATGTGAACTTCTTGAGGGTGTCGTTTGCCCTTAGGGCATCGATGATGGCCGCGATACCTTCGTCGCCGCCGCAGGAGTGGGCGAGCCGTAGTTCCTCCAAGGACTTGTTCTGTCGAATGTAGCTGGCAACATCCTTCCCGAATCCGGTTCCCGCTTTGACGCACTTCAAATCCAACGAGCGCAGACTTCTAAATACTTGGCAACCAGCAATGTCTAGATCCTTACCTTCGCATTCAATGCATTGAAAAATAATTTCTCTGAGCGAAGGAACTTCCTCCAGGCCATCGAAAGCAATCCCGTACGTGTCATGCGAGATTTGCCCCAAAACAAGCTTCCTCACTGGCGGTCTTGAGCTCAACATCCGCCGTAGTAGGGCCGCCTCCTCACCGGAAAGGTTCTCCCAGTATGAAAGCATGGCGCCATGTTGCGTCAAGAAACTGGTCTCCAGGAGGCCTTTCCGGAAAAACTCCTCAACCTCAGTATCCTGGAAGTTAAATTGGGCCATAACTCTGCCGACCACGTTTCCTTTTACAATATATCTTCTTTTCTTTTTCCTTGTACTTTCAGTGCGTCGCGTTAATTAAAGCAGCATGAGAAGCGAAATCTGTCACAACTCTAATATCACCAACGATATTCAGTTCAGCATTTGCGGCCGTCAGTAGTTGTGGTTAAGGCTGTCCGTAATGTTCGGCTGCGTGAGGTGGCGCTATAAGGAACCGACGTATCAGGTGACAGGAATATTTTCTTCAGGTAGCGTCCCTAACGAGATGAAGTCTCGATGACACCTAGAGGTGAAAAAAAATAGAAAATCATTTAAATATTATAAGCATCAGTCGTTCACTTTTTCAAGCTTCAAAATTCAATTCAAAGCAAGGGAATGTTGTGCTTCATAAATAATATGTCATGCTGGAGCTGCAGAGGAGACTCAGCACAATTGTTTGAGTTGCACTACAGCTTCAAAATGGCCCTTCGCATTACGTGTACATACAGTTTCCTTCATTCAGTACTACAGGATTTAATGCACGCTGTCACTTCCTTATCCTGTCACTTTGTTGCCCAGCAAATGTTTGCGGGATGCGAAACTTGCGAGAAAGTTACGAAGGGAAGTAAAAAATAACAGGCACTTTTGCAATTTTTTGCACTGTAGGGTCTGGTAGCACTGCTACAGCTAGTATCCAACGCTGAATTAGTGCAGCCTGCAGCACTTCTATGCAACGCGTCACTCTTAGTCCCACGTTAGTCGCTATATAGAGTGCAGCCGACCGTTAAACATGGCACCTCCATTGTCGATCTACGCCAAGGAAGAAATGGGCGCAGTGTTTCACTTTCTGTTTGCGCAAGGTTTTAAGCCTACGTAAACTATTCGTCGAAGCAAGCGCAGTATATGGTGACAGTTTTTTATCGCGAAGCAAGATCTACGTGTGGATATGTCATTTCCAACAGGGAAGAACGTCTTTATGTGACGAAGACAGATCGGGCAGGCCATTGACGTCAACGACTGAGCACAATTTGAAAGTTGTTAAGGGTACCGTGATGGAAAATAGACGAATCACAATGGAAGAAATCGCCAATACTTTACATATCACCCCTGGTTCAGCATATTTCTATCTAACACGGCAGGCTAAACTTTCGGAAAGCGTAGGCAAGGTGGGTCCCGAAATAATTGTCAGCGGAGCATAGGACACAAACACTCTGCCACTTATCGTTGCGAGGGAGTTGGATTACTACAGCAAATTGTTACTGCAGATGAAACTGCGGTACATCATCACGAACTGGAAAGTGAGGTCACGAGCATGGTTTGGAAGCACTCACAATCACCAAAAGTTAAGAAATGTAAGCGTCATTCATCAGCTGGTAACGTTATGCTAACACTATTCTGGGACACGGAAGGTGTGGTATCCCTTCATTTCTCCCCAACAGGCGAAACTGTGAATAGCGAGAACACTTGGGATCTGTTGCGAACTACGCTGAAACCTGCAATCAGATCCGAACGTCGTGGAAAACTGTGAAAAGGTGTCATCCTGCCGCAAGACAACGTACCAAACAGCCTTTTTTTTTTCGACGGAATAAAAAACACCTGTGAAACGTTGGGCAACGTGCGTTGAAGTGCAGGGAGGTTATACAGAAAAATAAAGGCTGTTTCACCTTCCTATCATTAGAATAAATGCAACTTTCCTAAAAAATTCCTTTACTTTCTTACTTCCCTTTGTATATTCCCGCTTTATATGGGCACACAGCCCTGAGTCAAATGTTGCAGCCTGTAGCACTTCTTACGACCTATCCAGTAACCCGCTAGATTAAATAACTGTGGGGATTGGACGCCCCAAAACGACACGATTACGAGCCTCAGTAGGTGAGCACCGGAAATTTCAAACACCTGGGGTTCTTTAACGTGCGCCTAAATCTAAGCAAATGGGCCTCCAGCATTTCGCCTCCATATAAATGCGGCTCGATATCAAAACCTTCGAGTCAGCAGACGCGCACCATAACCACTACGCCACCATGGCGGGTTATGCTGCCAGGTGAGAATGACAGGCATATGTGAAGTTATTCGTGTCATGGCCGGCCATTCACGCTCGTCACAAACTGATGTCGCTATGCAATGGCAATATATTTTCGGGCCTTAGTGTATACAGCTGTCACAACTGCGCGAAGAGCTCTGTGCAGACATCCCGCACATTTTTTTGTCACCCCTCGTATATGCGTACAAAAGCCCCTTGAAAACTCCAAAGCATCCCTCACACAAAAATGCGCGTAAATCATCGCGGAGAGGCCACGATCATTGCAGGCTGAACCAGGGCCCCACGTCGTTTCAGGAGGTGACCTGAAATGACGGTCTTTTTTATTTGCACGCAGCGTTTCTTTGACTACCTCCCGACTATCTCTATTAACCAGCCTGGTATCTATTACACTCATAACTGGAGGCGGTTTAAATGCGTATAACCATAGGTTATGACACACGCACACACACGCGCGTGCACACACATACATAATCTTTTGCGCTGTTTTCGACACATTACGCACACTTCAAAACCCGACATCAGATGTGGGAAAAAAATAAGCAGACCATCAGTTGCAGCCGCCATACTGGCGTGACAGTTCATTTAGCATTCCTCTAATGCAGCAACAGGTTCAACCATGTTGGTCCACGTGTGCACGCGCGCGAACTACGTCGACACAGTGCATATCTTTACCGGATAAACATACCCAGCCGTGATAAAATTTTCTGACTGCTGGATTCGAAGTCACTGAACTCAGGGTCCGCCTCGGTGGTCCAGTGGCTAGGATGCTCGGCGGCTGACCCCAAGATCGTGGGTTCGATCCCGGCCGCGGCGATCGCATTTCGAGTGAGGCGAAATGTCAGATGCCCGTGCACCGCACGTTAAAGGACACTATAGATGCTCGACATTTCCGAAGTCCTCCACTACTGCGTGCCTCGTCAAAGTACCGTGGTTTTGGCACGTGAAACAGAGATATTATTATTACATTGAACTCGGGGCGTACATATGCCGAACCATTGTTTGAAAAATGAAGTTTTTTTTTTTTTTTTCATCAAGAAAAGCCGTGAACTGTGGAGGGCATGCAAGCAACACGGTAAGAGCTTGGTGGCAGCCGTCCCTCAACTTACGCATTCCTTCCATTCTCTAATATGCCTGTCACAGTTCTTGCAGCCGACTGCTTGAGCATGCCACCCTATCTTTTATAACGCTGCACATTTGAAAGAGTGAATGGATCGCATTGTGCTAGCTCTTACCTGTAGTCGCATTTCAAACAACTAAACGGTAGCAGCTGTATCGTTTCACTTGAAGCCATGCATACGGCGCCGAAGCCGAAGGCGCCATCTTGAGCAAATATACATGTCCTGCTCCGCGAAGAGCGTCGATGTACCTGTGGCATGGGCTTAGCCAGGGGTGGGGCGTTCAACCCCTCCTTTCACACTCCTCCCCGAAATGTTTAAATTTGGCATGTCTATATGCAGGCACATGGGCGTCGGCAGGTGTGTGCAAAAGGGACACCTGCCCCCCTCAACCAACACAAGCACTTGTCCTCATCCAACATACTACACGAGTGACACTGCCTTTTCCCCAGCCGCGATGCTACACGAGTTTGCACCCCCCAAGGAAAGATCCTGTCGACGTCCATGCACACACGAACACATACAAACACAAGCAAAAACACCTATATAGCGTAATTGACACCCCCCACCCCCTCTCTCAACCCTAAGGAAGTTTCTGGCTACGCCCCTGAGCTGTAGCGTTTCCTGTACGGCAGTTTCACACATGAGGGACAGTCGCTGCCAAAGTGAAACTAGCCTTTTCATGGAGCCGTGATGCTTTACAATGCGGCACCAACCGCCATCTCCAAAAACGAACGTCTAGATCCGCCCCAGTAGGCTGCCGATATGAAAGACGCGCCAGTAAGACCTTGCCATATTTGCATAACGACATGAACGGAGAACTAAATTCCTGGATGACATCAATGATATTGTTGGCAAGCCCAAACGCGAGACTGGAGCGATGCGACTGCGAATAACTGTAATTGCAGAACCATAAGACAAAGACGAAAAACAAAAAAAGCAACTATACGCACTAACGTCAGCGAAGC
The DNA here is from genome assembly GCF_013339695.2 of Rhipicephalus sanguineus. Lineage (NCBI taxonomy): Eukaryota > Metazoa > Arthropoda > Arachnida > Ixodida > Ixodidae > Rhipicephalus > Rhipicephalus sanguineus. The sequence goes on along the minus strand of NC_051185.1, from coordinate 64,566,009 downwards.
AGGCCGGTGAGCTAGGCTTATTGTATACGTGTTTAATTACAACCACTACATACCGCTGTTACATACGCTTCCAGTCTCGTTGCGTCGTCCACTAGAAGCGGGAACGGCGTTCGTTGAACGACTTCGGCAAGTTCTTCAACGTCGAGGGCTCCAACAGTGCCCTCGATGCAGGATTAACAGCGAATAGTTCGAGTTGAGCTCAGCATGACGCGCGGGAAGAGATAAGATACTCGCGCCAAATTAACAATTGTTCTTTACAGTGACGAGGATAACGGCGCCCGATAACGACATGCAAAAGGCGGCGTCAGCTTGGCGCGGAAGATGGCCGCGGAACCGCACCAAACGTTTAGTAGGAAATGTGTTCGATCGACTCGTCGCATATGATTGGCGTGTCTCTTCGGCGAGCCGCAGCACAAAATATAGTGCTGCTGTAGCTGGCGATGTTTATTATTATTTGCAAGATAGAAAATACATATTTGTGACAGGTTGTTGTTAAAGAAATATACCAAGCCGCGTGTGCTATCTCAACTTCCAATATATCAACCATTTCTCGTCGTTAGTTTGTGGAATAAAACAATCAAAGTTGGCCGCAAATAACGTTTGCGAATTGGATGATCTTGGAGCTAGGTGTGTGCATGTTAGCTTTTTGTCTTGTTGATTTAAAAGCACCACGCAACGACAGAAATCAAAGCGTAACAGAGCTCAACGTACCACGAAGTTACGCATGGGATTTCCGCTGTAAACTTATTTCGATGTCATTGTTAACACAATGATCTGCAAAAGCAAAACGCAATTAAGAAATGTTATGCCGCCTGATGCCCGGGCGGAACGATTGCCCATTATGTGTTCCAGGCTAAACCCGATTGGCGCAACATCACCACCACCTTGTCTTGGGGCTGGTAAATTGAAAAGTGAAGCTGAGCCTTGCATGATGGCACTTTTCTATTGGCAGAAGAAATTGCAAAGGTACAGGAGGCAATGAAAATACTTAGAAGCATTCGTACCACTTGGAGCATGGATCTCTTCGGATGCTGATCTTCGGAATTTCGGAAGTGTAGATGTGTTGAGCCCACCATTAATGCTAACATTGTGCTGCTAAATGTATACATACTGCGGTAATGTCATGAACGAAATGACCCGTTCTTGCGTTCTGAACATCCTGAATGTCTGCCGGCGTCAGTCACTGCCAGCAGGATTGAGGACCGTCCCACGTGACCTAGCTCTTGACGTTTCGTGACGTTGCGACCAAGGAAATGAGACTTCCGCATTGGTAGCCCTCGCAGGGCGCCTACGACGATAACGCAATAAAGGCCGCCAACACACAGTAAATGTTCTACAATATGTTTCGTATTTGTCAAAATAGGAAATATTGTTACTTTGAGGGAAATATTGGACTCTGTTTTAGCAGGAACCGTATGGGTCATTAGATTTTTCGAAAAGGCCGTCGAATTTCACCAGCCGTGGTATAGCGTAGCGGCTGAGGTGTTGGACTGGTAAGCTCGAGGACGCGGGTTCGATTACCTGCCACAGCAGTCAGAATCAAAGAACCCCGTTGTGCTTAGATGTTGGTGGACATAAAAGTACCTCAGGTGCTTGATCTGTCTCGCGGTAGATTGCACAGTGGGCATGGGCGTCGGCTGGATTTTGTCTTGGCGTGTGCCAACCCATGTTGTATCGCGGTGGGGGAAAGGGGGGAGCACTGGTGTGGCTTAAATGGGGGGGGGGGTGCTGCTGTAGCTTATGGGGGAGGGGGGGAGAGGCAAGCGCCCCTTTCGCTTCGCATTCTCCTGCCGAAGCCCATACAGTGGTTTGAACGTTGAGACGCGGGTTTACAGACTGGCCTTTGATACCCCACTGGTCTCCGTCATGCCACCTCCGTGTCATGTGCTGAACACCTGCGCCGGTCATCCGCCATCACAGCGTTCAGTGGCTCACATTTATGAACAGCGGCGCTGCTTAAGCCGAGCATTGCTCCGTGACGCGTGGACAGAAATGATCACCATGATGAACCGCACAAGCTCTCTTTGTTCTCTTCTTCCTCCTCGTCCTCTTCTGCTTCGTTCCCAGAACACGTGCGCCGATTCGACCAGCGCGGGATGCAATAACTGATGAGCGAGAGAACAAGTGCAGAGAGAGAGAGAGAGAAGGAGAGGGAGAAAGAGATAGAAAGAAACAGAAATGAAATTGTTGGCGAAGAAGATTTCTTGGCGAGGCGGGATTCGAACCCGCGCACCCACAATCAGAAGGCTGGCGTCCCAGAATGACTCGGCTATCCAGGCCCTTTTGTTTCTTTTTTTCATGGTATTTATTCAACATAGACACGACAGTTGGAAGCGATTCATTACATACAGAGAACTAATGTCTTCATTCTGCTCGTATCGCGACACAATCACGAATACATATCGCACTAAAGAATTCGCTATCGTCTTAAGAGCGAATACATCAAGTGACGGCCTTTTCCAATTATACGCTAGAACGGCGGTAACGATAAAAACCTCACTAATGGAATATACCAGTTTGGCTGACTTTCCATTTTCTCGTAGACATACATCTCTTAGCTCAGTGACCATCCTATAATGAAATGGGCTGTTGAAGAAAGGATTGGTTCCGCGTTTCTTTGCAACATGCGCGTCTTCCACAGGCTACGCATTTCAATGAGAAGAAAAAAATGTCGAATGGTACAAACAAATCGCTGGAAAGAGATATCGCACGGAGAGTGAATTCAGCGCAAAGTCTTTTTAAAGAGTTTGCTGGAGCACATCCCAAAATAAGACTGCATCACTGCAGCTTTCACCGCAAATTTTCAACATTTATATGGTCGTCAACCTATGAATCAATAAGACAAGACAATATGTTCGGACCAGTTAGTGCAGGTGGGCTGGGTCTGGTACATCTGCACGTGTGGCAAATTGTATCTGGCTACTTCTTTTTGCGCGACAGTTCTCACCCTATTGTTCGAGCCTTCTTGCAGGTAACTATGATAAATACCTCACCTAGCTAGCAGTTTCGTCCTATTTTTCTCGACGACCATGTTCGTGGAGATTTATGCGCGAAGCGTATTTCTCTGTTCGTTTTTTAGCAGTTAGGCTTTCAAATGAATATTTGTGCTGTGTATCACGCAAACGCCTTTACAGAGATGTAATAACGATGCTGTTTCCGCCACCACTTCATCTTGCAAAATACTTGGGACTGCCAGGGCATGATGTTTGAGATCGAATATGTAAAATGTCGCTGCCACCATCGACAAAAGCGTTCTTTTTTAAATTACATTCTGAGACATGGCCTGTGAAGACTTGGCTTCGTTCAAGAGAGGGAGGATGGGAGGGAGCGAAGCGTAGCCCAGAAAGAACGTGAAAGAGATAGAGGGAAAGAAAGGCAGAAACAGAAAAAAGAAAGAAAAATCGAAGAAAGAGAGATAAAAAGGCGCAAAGAAAGAGGAAGCAAGCTAGAAATGGGGAGAGAGAGAGAGAGCAAGAAATTAAACAAAGATATAGAAAGATAGAAAGAGCCAGAAGGAAAAATACATAGAAATGAAGAAATAAATAGAAACAGCGACAAGAGAGAAAAATAAAGTGAAAGAGGAAGAAAGAAAGAGAAAAGGAAAGAGAAACAAAGAACGCCGCCCAGCTCGGCACTTCCTTCAGGCTTGGCCCCACTACTGCGAAGCTGACCTAATCTTTTTTTTTTATATTGTATGATTGTGCATTGAAGTACGTGCAGTACGTATCGACATAATGGCGATAATTGTGAAACATACAGACATACTATGATTATAAGTATATTTCCTGACCCGATGTACTTCTTACGAAACTCGAGTGAACGATATATAATAATATCTATATATTGGAGTAAAACTCAAAATAACAAAAAAGAAACGATATACTTGTTTCAAGTAGTACATTATTATTCGGTCTAGCGAGGGATATTTCTGCATAAGTAGGCACACTTCAAGCGTGCTGTGGGGAAATTCCAGCTTCCCGTGTAGTGGGCATCACACTCAGTGCAGAGAGCCGCTTCCACATATCAGAGAATGACTCAGCATTTTTCAATCTGCCAGCCCTCGCGACATCATCTACTACGGGCTACCACCATCGTGCGCTTTTGGTGGATAATCAGCTAATAGCTAGTATAGCTACACCAGCGTAGCTGTTTATTAGAATGATACATAGTCGAGCTAGTTAATCGGCATTCACCTTGTAAGAAGGCAGGAGTGCAGACACGGACACAAGAGAAGATGTCAGGAAACGGAAACGCCTTTGCGTTGTCTTGACCTCTTCTCTTTTGCCCGTGTTTGCACGCCTATCTAGTTTTTTTTTAATGAACGCGTCTTTATTCATTCGCTTTCATTTATTCTGTCTTCCTGGCCACCTGTTTCTATAGTAATAGCTCCATAGTGGGTGAAAGCCATCAAATGGAACAGGACGGCACAGCGAGACGGAGGTCAGTTTTGTTGCGAAGGCACAGCTAGTGGGAACACCGATACATCGCGCTCATCTTGAAGCATGGGCAAACCGAAACAACCAAAGGCCGGCAAGAAAGGCAAGAGCTCCGTGGCCAGCAAGGACCGGTCTCCCGGCAAGGAGACCAAATCGAAACAGGCCAAGACGCCGGACTCTGGCACGGCCACCCCGAGCAAAGGAGGACTGTCCGAAGGCAAGGCCGGGTCCACATGGCCCCCGCCCCTGAATCGGCCCATGATGGCGCCGTTGGTGCTGCCCTCTGACTACTCGATGGACGAATCACGGCGACCATCGAAGATATATGTCTGGGACTGGTGCGTACAACGGCTCGTAAGCTTTTAAGACCGTTGAACCGGGAATGTCGCTGGAGCCGAAGTTTCGACAAGATGTCTTGTCTTTATCAGGGCTATAAAGGACCAAGTCCTCTTGTTGAAACGCGGACTCTGGTGGCATTCCTTGTTCAGCAACTCCTCATAACTCCGAGCCTCCATCTTAACCTGAACTTGTCTTGTTTGCATTTACGTTTGACATGTATGGCGTCGCCAGCCCAACGCGATTAATGAACACTTCATGAGTCCCCTTCAGTCATTAAGAAAAAAGGAGTTTAAAGAAACGTTTCAGTGTCTACAGTCAACACAGCGCGAGAAGAGAGACGCAAACGCACAGGAAGGTAAGGGAATGAGAAGCGCTAACTTTCAACTGCGCTTCTAACAGGAAAGAAATAAGAATATACGCAAAGACGGTCGAATCCATACAGTGTATGAGCGAGGGAAAGGGAAGCCTTTGCATGCAACACTAACGTTACACTTACAACGTCTTTGCATGCAACACAACGTTACACGGGATTACACAGGCCAACGTAAAATGTGTTTATGTGAGAGAGGAGAGGTGAAAGGAGAAAGGTGGGCAACTGCCCATACCATTTTCAAAGCGGTCACTGTCGGCAGCGCCCTGGCAAAGCAAATCAAAGCAAATGAGGCGAATTTATCCCTCAGCGTAGCAGCCAAGGTAATTCACTGATTTTCACTGCGCATCCCATGGCTGTCCCAATACAATCGAGCGAGAAGGAAAGCAAGAATATGACTTCCGCCTTCGAGTCGTCTTAGGTGAATGCATAAGGGAGCATGCGACTTTCTTTCCTCATGACAGATGCTGAATACTTTTCGCGTCGCCAGTGAGCGAGGCAGTTTTAGCTGCAGCAGATGATGTACTCTGCCATTACCAATTAGTCTGCCTTCTCTGCTCTTCCGCTATCGAGGTTCCCGCCCCTGGTGCGGAGCAAGTCGTACACCATATCACATTACCAGGGGCTGCTCAAAGCTTTTTCCACGCCACCTGACAGACATATAAATCGCACCAACACATATGTTGGAGCAGTGAGGGGCGTGACTGTCGAGGTCTGACCTGGCTGACTCGCAAGCACTGATCCACCAGGTTGTACAGGCGACGAAGGCCAGTAGGGCCCTTGACTAAAGCTTCCCCCCCACCCCCCTATAAAAATGACTTATATTTCACTAAAGCTTTTCTTTCCTGTTCTGCTCTTCTTCGCTGTAGGGGCAACGTGTGGTTCTTTCCCGTGGGTCTCCTGGCCATCTTTGTGATCGTGCTTGGCATGGTCGTCATGTGGTTCGACCTGCCGGACCGGAACACGTACGGCAGCGCCTGCAACGCGACGACCCTTGCCGTCAATGACACGGCAAACGCGACGGAAGAAGGCTCACTCACCACGCTCCACGGGCCCCAGCTTCTCCTCCCAGATCACGACGACAAAGACGATGTGCCGACCGAGCTAGAAGAGGAAGAAGCCAGCGCGTCGACTTCCGGTACGCACCACGTGCCAGTCAAGGCAGCCCGCCCGGCGATGGCTTCACCGAAGGCCACTGGACCGAAAGCACCGGAGAACGCGCGGAAATCTGAACGAGGCTCTTCGGCGAGCTCACTGAGGTCGAGTGCTTCCAGCTTCACGGAATCAAAGACTGATCGGGGCGCGGAAAGCTCGACGTCGCCGGCCCGGTTTTTCGGGACGCCCAAGAAGATCTACGGGTCGTCAGTAGGACCTTCTGCGGAGATCGTGATGCCCACTAAGACTGAGAAGTCACCCACGGTAGAGCCCCCGAGCCAGGCTGTGACTTCCGGAATGGCGGAAAATTCTAGCGGAGAATCGACTTCGTAGGCGCCAGTGGCCGTCACGTGCAATACACGTGTTAATCGTGGTTGGTATCTCAGTTGGTATTGTCAGTAATAACAATAATAATGATTGAGGTTTTATGTCCCAAAACCACGATTTGGTTATGAGAGAGGCCGTACTGGAGGGCTCCGGAAATTTCAACCACCTGGGTGTCTTTAACGGGTACTCAAATCTAAGCACGCGAGTATCTGGCGTTTCGCCTCCATCGAAATGCGGCCGCCGCGGCCGGGATTCGATCTCGCAGTCTTCGGGTTAACAGTTAAGCACCATAACCACGAGACCTCCGAGATGGGTTGGAATTATCAGGGTCGTTCATTAATCTATCTTCATGCAGCATAACAGGTCAACTAGGGCAGTCACTAAAACTCCAGTGCATAGAAGATGCGCAATTTCCACTTGTAGCTACAGTAGTCATGTCAAATACCGCAACGACATATCCACTACATGTATGCCTGTAAGGTATCCACTTGTAAGCAAATATTCAACGTTAGGAGAGAGAGGGAGAGTCTATATATGCGCCACGATTCTTTCTAGCCCCTCACAAAGTGAGCGTGAACTGTATAGCAAAAACAAAAGAACAACTGCAAGCTTTGAAGAGACTCGAGCTCTTGTCACGCATTCAATATATTAAGCGCGCACACTGATAATGAACTTAAGACGGTAAATATTAATTCATATAGCGCTGTTTAACTCTTCCGCCAGTTTTCATGTGGCTCAACCGGTTACGTACTGGTGGCTGGGCCTTCGACACCACGAGTGTAGCGGTACTATATATACATGAATGCTCTCACATGCGGAAGTGGGGAAGAAGAATAGTGTTCTCCACTTGACATCCGGGAAGCAGTACCGATGCGTATATCAGCCGGTCTACGATGTGACTGCTTTACACAGGAGGCGTACTGTCAATTAAACTGCTGCTAGCCTAAATAGCTTGGCTAATATTTACTTCATCTGGCTGTGCTGAGTTTATGCTGCCGAAGATCCTCCGGCTTGAAAGCAACGCAAGTTGATGTTTTGGTATGCTTCGTTTTTCTCAATGACGACTTCTCAATGAAACAATGCAGCAGAAGTGACGACGGATCTTAGCATGTAAATAACCGAAACAAGTTGGTAAGCGTAGTAATGCTTCTGAAGAACGGCCGCTCAATGCTCTAGATATGTCATTTGAAAGCGTTTTAGAAAAGCTTAATTTTCATGTTGGATGAAATTTAGCTGATGATCACTCCAAATACATCACAGCAAGGTCACAAGTTAAGACACTGATAGAAGAGGCGAAAAAACGTACTATCTAGTCGCCACTTCTGCACGCGTCTAAGAAATTTGCGCTACAGCCTTTTCTTAGTGTGCCCACAACTACTCTCACAAACACAACGCAGTGCGATTTCAGTTCTTTTAGCTATTTGGAGTGGCGCGCAAACCCTGTTGTAAAGCTCTAGCGATGGTCGCTACCCCAGCGCCACAATACATGCGGCGGCATACTGAGGAAAGAAACGAAACAAGGTTGTCTAGTCTAACCGAAGTCCGAACGCTGTCGCCACTCCATTTTTCAACCATGTCCACAGCAGGTGACAGGGTGACGATGTTGCGACAACCGCCTCAAGTGGACGCCAGCTTGTTGTAACTTCGGTATCTGCTATGATCTATTATTATTATTATTATTATTATTATTATTATTATTATATTATTATTATTATTATTATTATTATTATTATTATTATTATTATTATCATTATTATTATTATTCCCCCTTTCCCCCACCGCGCGTGTATGGTAGCCAACCGAGCCAAGCTTGGTTAACCTCCCAGCCTTTCTCCTTCGTTCCTCTCTCCCTCTGTATTTTATGCAATCAGAGTTCACATAGGTTTGTATTTTGGGGCAGAATCATATCTCTTCGCTTGCGCCCATCGGATGTCCACACTTATTTTCGTTCTCACAATGAGTTCATCACACTGACAGGCGGCGCTCGAGTACAAAGGACGACGTGCTGAAAATAGTGAGCGTTCCAATAATATTTAAGATATAAAGGCAATGCCTGGCGAAAAAAACAACAACTGAGTTCACAATTAGCAAGCAGCCCCGAAAGTCTTTATTGCTCCCAGAACAAACAAAAAAAAATAATAAAGAGGGGCAATAAAGATACCACCACCACCACCACCACCACCCCGAAAGTCTTCGAAAACATGCATATATTGCGCCCACAATGTCTAGGCCAATTAGTAACAGTGGTGCCTGTATACTCGTACAAAGGCAGTTCGCCGTAGAATAAGGATGCGCTGCAGCGCACACGGCAGGCATTGCCAAGTCATGACAAGCACTTTGCGCCTTCCCTAAAGCGGGAAGTGCATAGAACCATTGCATTCGGCCAAATGTACCGGGCAGAAACTTGGCGAATAAAAAATAAACACGAGAGGAAATTGAAGGTCGTGCAACGTGCGATGGAACGAAAATTATATGGGTAACATTGGGAGATAAGAAGAGAGCAGAGTCTATCGGAGAGCAAACAGTGATAGCTGTCGTCATTCAGAGAAACAAGTGGACACGGACGGGTCACGTAACGCGCAGGGCAGATAAACGATGGTCAATGAGAACGACGGAACACTCTTAGAAAAAAAGGTCGGCATATTCACTAACTAAATACTAACCGTTTACTTGTCACAAAATACACTAGCCTCTTAGTAAGTGAAGGTAGTAAAATGCAGGTTAGTGGAACTTGCTACCTAGTTAGTGAGTGAATAGTACTAGCTCGAATGGCTAGTCCATTACTAAGTTGTTAGTAGCCGCGCTAGCAACTTACTAACCGCATTAACTCTACTACATTTAGCCAATTAGAAGTTTACGCCTATTTTGTTTATATGTGCGCGTGCATTGCCATGTCAAGATGATTCTATCACAAAAGTACCTAAAGGATTAAAAAAACGAAGTGGCATTGTTCTCGTACATTAACTAATGGCCGCTAATTACTTCATGTAATTACCATGGTAAGTACACATCACAGCAACATACATAGAGGCATGAATTGATCACGAATGAGAACACACCCGCAAGCGCACACACAGAATAGCAAGACTTTTACGTAGCCGATATCTATTCTAGAAGCGCCTTGAAGACTATTTATGCTCCTACTTTGGGATAACACACCGTGTACTGGTTAGCGACCATATAATTTAGAAGAATAATTGATGTTTTCAACACATTATCGTGCGCCCTTATATTTGCTTATATGCGTGCCATCACGTACCACGAAACTTTTATTCCTAGGTAATTAAAGGACCCCTGACACCAAAATTGAAACCTCGAGATGTTTGTGTTGTTTGACTTTCCTGTATACGGGGGCACATCTGACCGGTTATTAGTGACGAACGTTGCCTTTAAGATATCTTAATTTGGTTTTAAAGTAAGCGTGGAGTGCTCACTTGAGTTGGCTGCACCTCGCGACATCCTGGTACGACGTAGATAGAGGCCCCGCGTGACGTTCCACGAGTAAAGCAAGTATTGTGGACGTCACAGAAGGTTTGCGGGGCGCACGTGCACAATACGACGACGGGCACCCGGCGAGGCCTATTGTTCCGCACCCCTCTTGCTTTGTTGTCGGCCTGCTCTCGAGGTAGTTTTCGTGAGGGGACACGCGCTTAACAGGTTTAACCCATACCGAGGCACCCACATACTTTCAATCTCTACCGCGCGCGGGGCCCCGATTTGAAAACCGCGCTTTCAACGTCACCACAGCTTGTGTGCACGTGGTCTTTGACGCTCCCCCGCATGGGGCGCCAGTTTCTTGTGGTTTTTAGGCGGGCGTTTTGAAGTGACGCTAAAAATGGTCGCAATTAACTACGCTAGAATGAGTTATGCGATACGCTAGAGCATTTACGATTTAACTTAGGGATTGCCAAACACAAAGCTACAAATTCAAGTAAAAAAGTCATCAACAAAAGTTTTGCTGTCAGGGGTCCTTTAATAAAATTAAAGTTTGTTTAAATTTTGCTAAAACCGTCACGATTACGGCAAAGTATACTGCGCATCTACGAAAGATCTGGCAACGTGGGTGGCTAGTAGTTACTTAGTTAAAAACACGAAGTAAACTTTCTGGTTAGTGAAGGCAGCACTTTACGACCTTTACTAACTGCTGGCTAGTAAACCGATTTCGCGAACGTAGTAAAATACTCTCTAAACTAGTAAATGCAAGCATTTACTAACATGTTTTCTAAGAGTGAATGGATACCGAAAGATGTAAACGCAGTCGAGGCCGGCAGAGAGTTAAGTGGGGTGATGAAATATAGGAAATCGGGCAGCAAGACAATGGAATCAGCTAGCGCAAGACGTGTACATTCGATATCACTGAGAGGAGCCTTCGGCCTATAGAGGACATGAAATAGGCTATAAATATTGAAATTATGATGGCTTATTGAGGTGCACCTTTGCCTCTCTTTCTCCGCGAACTGATGAGTTACACTGATGATACCTCCCCTGATGTGTAACGCGGTAATAATTATATCCTGATTATTTTACAGCGAAAGCTGTTAACAGATCATAACGGCAGTGGGGTAGTTTTCCGCCACCGCCGCCGCCTCCGGTGCCCGTAACCACTATCGCCGAAATAAGAAAAAATGAAGCGAGAAAAAAATTTCTAGGAACGCTGGTCACTCTTACTGACTATCGTCATCAAGCAAGCATGAGCGCCTCTAACAGCTGTTAAAGGTTCCATACCCTTGGCATCGCTTTTCAAGATCAAGCGATGGGATCAACTTGGGCGGCAGATATACCACCGGCGGTGCGTCTTATTCTTTGCTTCCACCCAACCTAGCCATTGGTAAGCAGCTACTCTGTCCGTGCCCGTCCGTGTCTGTTTCGTCCGTTGTCTTAGAAATTTTGCGCGAGAAGTGGTGATATATTTGTTCTGATTTTTCTTTGTCATCTTTTTTTTACAGACGTAATTCCAGGGAAATACGTCAGTGAAGTTTGTTTGTTTGTTTGTTTGTTTAATAATACAGTTAACTCTAGAAAGGTCACTACAGGAATGTATAAACAATCAAACGCAGTTCAATAAGGAACACACGCGCAACATAAATGCGAAGATGATTTCAAGGGCACTGCTTGCTTCACACGTATGCAGAGTAGAGAAAAGAAAAAAAGCACAAAAGCACAATTTTCTGCAAGGCAATGCAGGCTTTGGTCAGGTGAGGCAGTTATATATTTTTTTGTCGTTAGTATTTTCTTCGTTGTGTTCTCTTATCGGCTGTTCTCGCGAAACTTTTATCTGTCGGTATATATATGTCAATGCTTTCCAAATAAATATTCAATTGGTATTATGGGGTTGTCCTTGTCTTCCGAAGCCCATGTTTAAGTTACACGCACGTATTTTCAGTATCACAAATGCACTCGTCGCGACCACGGCGTGGCGTTAAGAGTTAGTGGTTGGAAACGCCGCATGACCCTAATAGGAAAGAGCATGGAGCTCGTTTAAAAAGGCAGCAGTGGAAGAAGAAAAAACCAGGGAATCGGGCAGCATGTTCCATATTCATTAATTACTCTTAGAAAATAGCTATACTTAAACTTGTCATTCCGCGTTGATGGAGGTTCATTATCATACTATATCTGCAGTGAGTCTAAAGCGTGTATTTCGCGATAATCTGAAAAAGTCGTGCCCGTTAATTTTAAGCACGTTATGAATAATAAGGGAATCGAAATTTTAGTCTCTCCACTGCTGTTCTGAATTCTAAAGCAGAAAGATTTTCATTTCGGCACATTGGGGAGTGACAGCGACGATATTTGTTATATAGATGAATCTAGATGCTAGACACTGGACTGGATCCAATTTGTGCCGATTTATTGCCCTGTGAGGGCCCCATACTATTTTGGCATATTCTATAATGGGTCTTATTAAAGCCTTATATGCTAAGGTTTTAATTTCAGCAGTTCCACTGCGTACCTTGCGCCTGCTCCGTAGAGCTCTTCTGGCTTTCTTGCATGCCATATCTATGTGGGAGTTCCACCTGAGGTCATCAGTAAATATCACTCCTAAGTACTTGTGTTACTTTACCTTCTTTATTTCAGTGTCAATAATTCTGTACATGTAGGAATGAACTACTTTCTTCCTTGTTATAGACAAAGACACGGATATTTCTGTGTTCAGTGTCATCTGAAATTGGCCGCACCACTCAGCAATTTTTTGTAAGCCAGCCTGCAGGTCCATTTGATCGTCTATTGATGTTATTCTGTTATATAATACGCAATCATCCGCGAATAGTCGCAGTGGACCACTTGTGCACACTCTAAGATCGTTAATAAATATTAAAAAGCAGGGGTCCTAATACACTGCCCTGAGGTACCCCTGATACTATTAGCAGATGACTTGAATTATAGCCACCTATTTCGACGAAATCTTCTCTGGAGTGAAGATGACATTTGAACCAGTTTGTTATGTTGGAATTTCTAAAGACAGCGTGAATTTTAGACAGCAGTTTTGCGTGGGACACATTATCAAATGCTTTGGAAAAATTTTTAAAAAATGAGATACATCTGTCCACGGCTATTGCTTATTTCAAAGATATTATGAAATAATTCTACAAGTTGCCTTATGGCATACAGACCCTTGCGGAATCCATTCTGGGCTGGAGATAATAAGTTATGTGTTTCAAGGTAATCTGAAAGGTGTTTACTAACAATATCCTCCAGCCGCTTAGACTAGATACTCAAGATGGCAATAGGCTTATAGCATCGGTAGACGTGACATCCTTGTGAATGGGTAAAATTTCGGCCTTTTTCCGAGCCTTGGGAAATGCACAATGAGTAATTGATGACTGAGAGATTATCGTTAAGTATTTAGCTACCCACTCAGCGTACCGGTGTAAAAACTCATTAGGAATACCGTCTACGCCGCAGCATATTCAGGATACCTTCTTCATTAATAACGATGTCGTCAGCAGAGGGGTCAGGGGAAACAGGCGAGATTGGCGCCGTTCGATCGTCACGAGTCAATACCGAAAAAAAAATGTGTTGAAAGTTTCTGTGCGTTCCTTCGTAATGTTGTGGTCATCTGAAGAACAAGGTTTAGACGATGGGTTAACATATCGGCAAAATTTATTTAGCAGGCGTATCGGAGAGAAATTTTTGCAATGTAACGTCATAAAAATTGTGCTTTGACTCTAGAACGAGTCCGCCAAGTTCTTTCCTCATTTCGCGTAGGTTGTTCATGTCCGTACTCGAGCTTTTGGAACATGCTTTCGTTTTCCTCTGGATTCTTCGTTTGGCATGAATCATTTCTGTATTGATCCACGAATTTTTCAGCTTTCTCTTTTCGGTACACTTGTTAATGAAAAGCTCAATGCAGTGAGGCACGATAGACGAAGAGCATTCCCACAAACTGTCCGTATACTATTCTTGAACTTGTATATTGAAGCAAATTCATCAAACGAATGTTCAAGACAGTCCAATATACTAACACCATAAGCGGCACGGGAAAGGGTAAAGAAAGCATAGTCATGTATACTATAGTTTAGCCAGTGGGTGGGAAATGGACGTGAGGGTGAGTAGGAGTGATGAGAGGGTGAGGTGAGAGGGTAAAGCATGGCATACTCTTGTGTAGTATAAACTATATTGTAGCAATAGGTGGGAAATGGATGTGAGGGTGAGCAGGAGAAAAAGGAGGAGGGGAAGGCCGTCAACACCGCTGTTTACTCAGTCTTTGCAGCAGTGATACACAGCTGCCCCATTTTGTTTCTCTCTTTTTTGTGTCCGGTTTTTTTTTTCATCTATTTCTCTCTATGTCTTTGTTTGTCCTTACATCTTTTCTCCTCACTTCCCTTTCGTTCTCTCTATTACTCTCTGTGTCGTTCTTTCTATCTCTCTTTCTCTCGGCCCATTCGAGTTATTCCGTTCCACGCCGGACAAATCCGCGCAGCAGGAGAGTGCGAGCTGGGCGGACGTGTTCGGGAGCGAAGCAGAAGATGAAACAGAGGATGAAGAGAGCGCGTGCTGGCCGAGTTATTGCGTTGCACACGAAAGGCGCAGCTATGCCAGGTGCTAGAAGCAACGCAAATTGCCAGATAAGGTAAATGCCGTTCATGTTGATGATATATGTCGAGGCGAATCGGGGCCTTGCCAAGCTTAAGCAGCTCCGCTGTGAAAACATAAATGTAATGATAGTTTTTATAGAAAGGCTTCAGCTACTCTAAGATGCGCGTGTTTTCTAGTGATTCGAACTTACTTGTTGTATCTGACCTTGACTTCCTACCTATTTTTAACCCTTTGCCCACCTCTGACTGGGAGATCGTCAGCAAGTATTTCGTAGTGGGTAAGCCCCATGCATAAGGAAGAAGCAATTAAGCAGAGTGATTTTGAGCATGTTTTAATTGCATGTACATTCGACCAATACTAGATTCGGCTGCGTTTTGTTTTCTGGCACTCCGGCTTATAAAGT